>NC_066584.1:358741630-358837298 GCF_024323335.1 Lathyrus oleraceus | reverse complement strand
AAATCTAAAATCTTTTGAACATTAAAAAAGTCATTTGAAACACTATAAAATTGTGAAAAAAATATCCTTAAAGTCATCAAAATTTAAAAAAATTTAAGACTAAAATTATAAACTTTTTACTTATGGTACTATTTTCTTCATATGCTAAAAATTTAAGGTTTCCATTCCTTAGGGCTGTCTCAGTTTTAATTGAGATAGTTATGTTAATGCTAACCGGACACAAGTTAAAAATTAAATTAATAAATACTATTTTGAAATTTATGCGTTGACTTTAATAAGTTAAGAACTAAATTAATAAATATTATTTTGAAATTTATGCATTGACTTTAATAAAAAAATTTAATGATTTTTTTTATAAATTTACTATAAGTGGATTTCTTAATTTAAGTTAGCACTATCCTTATAATTATTCATGATTAAATGTAAACAGGTATCAAACAGATATTTGTCACTCATTTACTATAGTCGTTCACGTATTGACCTTGTGACAAGTTTATACCATAAACCAAGAAAGAAACAGATTGTAAATGTTCTCGTCCTCCTCAAAATCGATCTCATGTAAACTACATACAATGGGACACAGAATAAGTCTCCATGTTGAAAATCTCATAATTGTTCTAATATAATAGGATCGTTAAAACAAACTCAGATTAAGTACTAAAAGTCTCCATGTTGAAAATCTCCCAGCAATGTAGGTCAAACAATCATCAGAAGGAGTTGCTGTGGGAGGCTAGCTTACAGGATAGATGGTAGAAATTGCAACTTTAGTTCAAGCGTATGTCGACAAGATGTTTTTCTTTAGAGTGAACTCATCGGCCTTAGCAGGGCTGATAGACTGCATCAACCATCACAGATAATAAGTGCCACGATTATGAAGTTGTTTACAACAATTTGCACACTTGTAAATAAAATATTACCTTTTCAAGTATGCGCTCTAGACGCTGAATTTCTTTCTTAGCATAATCAGAACCTTTCTCCAGATAATTCTTGGCAGTTTTCAAGTAAATCTTCCCGTATCTAATGGAAAAAATAGTTGCATTATTGCCTCTAGTTTTTTGCTTAAAGTATAAAGAATAAACTATTCTCAAGGGGCATAATTTCAAGCCAATAACCATGATGTTAGATTACCTAGAAGAAGAACCCTGAAGCTTCCCAACTTCCTCTTCTATTTGAGCAAATACGGTCTTCTTCTCTTCATCATTAGCAGCTACAAACTCCTTTACCAACACGTCCAAGTTCTCTACTATACCAGCCTATACAGAAATATAGTGTGAGCAGAATGTTGAGAGAGGGAGAGAGTGTTTCTCTTTGATAACAATTCACAAACCTCAGAAGTAAGCTGTCCTTTTGAATCTCGACTTGTTCCAGATTTCTCATTGATAAAAGCCACAAAGTCATCCAAGTCTCGTCCACCTCCATAATCTTCACCGGCTTTATTGCCCTTTGGGAAGAACTTCAAGGTAGGAAATCCACTCACGTCATACCTGCATCAAAGTTATTCCAGAAATATTTAATCAGTTATTTATGATATTGAACTTTTCCACCTCCAAAGTCTTCACCTGTTGCAGACAATATCTTGTTAATCAATATAATAACAGTGTTAACACTTATCCATCTGTTTCGGTTTTTCTTCCTGCTATATGATATTAACACCCATATCTGAATAACATTGAAATATATCCCATCACACTATGTATGTACATTGGTCAGTAGGCCCAGAACAATTTCACTTCTATTGGACTTCACTCTTTAAGTCTGATTCCTACGGATCAAATACTAACTTTTTTTAAGATTAGTCAACTAAAACTTACTTTTCAGCCAGGTCCCTATATTTGTCGGCATCCAAATTTGCAATCACTACATCGTCCTCCGATTTAAAGGCTGCAGCAACTTTTTCATAAATCTGAAGGGGAAAAGAGCACAGCCAAGTTAAACATAGCTCTTTCAAAAAATAAATGCATCAACTTTAAATTAATAAAAAGGACAGTGCCATGATATTAACTTACAGGAGCAAGACTTTTGCAATGTCCACACCTATCAAAATAACAAAAGTTTGTAAGATATAACAGTAATTAAGAGTTTTCACAAACACACCACGATTGAATGAAACTGCAGGCCTAAAACATTACTAACGTAATTTAATGCAAAACAAACAAAAAAAGCAAAATTGAAGATTTTAAAATGACAATCTGAAAGTTATTGGTGAGTAGTGAGTACCATGGTGCATAAAACTCAACCAAGACATCTTTGGTTTCATCTAAGACAACTTCTTTGAAGCTTTCAGGTGTTAGCACCACTACACTAGATGGAGCTGTAACAATCTTTACATTAGTTCCTGTAAAAGACAAAACCTCTGTTTAGGAAATCCACTAGTACAATTGCAAATAAAATACACAGAAGAAAGGGGGAAAACCAAATGATGCTCAAATGTATGCACAACACTGCCATAGAAACTAAAAAATCAAAGTCTGCAGATTTTGATGATTTAGGATATGGAATCTAATACTACTTTAGTATCTCAGTAAAGTCTACTATGCATTAAAATACTTTTAAAAAAGTATGCTACAGAATGGCTCTTTGTGATATTTCTGAGGAGAGGCACTATATTTCTTTAGAAGTTATACAACAACAGATGGCTTAACTACAAAAAGTACCTGCTTCTGTATTTATAAACTCGGCAAGTGAATCTGCAGTGCGTGGCCCTTCAAACCTACAGCAATTATCCAAAATCAAGTATAAGATGTCAAAATAAAAAACGTGAAAACGCAGGGTAACGAACTATGACCCGAGATACAAAATCATATTAATACTATTTTTTTAAAAGCCAAGGTTATCTCACTTTTTGGGTTCCAGAGATCCTTTTGGAAACCACTGAATCGTTGGGTACCCAGAGACTCCATATTTGGTGCACACACTCTTATGCTCATCACAGTCCACCTATAGCACATTAATGCATAAGCTTCATCATATGTGAAACGAACTAATTAAATTATCAATGAGAAAGGCCAAAAAGAAACCACAAAGTTCAAAGCACAACGATTATGAGGAAAATTTGCGGATAAAACTTTGCAAGAGTGATTGATCCCTCCCGCCCTCCTCTCCTTTAAAATTACAATCATAATACACATTTATACTGAATGGGGAAGTGGATATCATCAGCAGTGGAGAAAAATAACCCTAAAGTGATTACATGAAAAATATCAAATTTGTCTTAAATTCCCGGTTTTGAAGACAGGTATAGAATAATACAACCCGAACATGCTCCGTATTAAGAACATGATTACCATACACAAACAATCATAAACAGATAAAATTCCCCGATGCTTAAAAAATAGTGAATTTTGTTTACAAAGGTAAACAGTCAAGTTTAACTACAAACAATAATCAAAGGTATAAATGCAGAGAAAACCAGGGGGCTGACCTTGGCAATCAAAACAGATTTTGCTTTCTTGAAGGTGTTACCAAGCTTTTCATATTCTGGAGCAAGCTTTTTGCAGTGTCCACACCTATTATTACAAACAAAGCAAAAACACTAATATAAGTTTCCTGTGCATCTTAATTGCATCATAACACTCACTGTACATTACAAAGGGAAATTACTTAGTTGTAAGTACAATGAACAAATTATGCTGAAGTTTGTAAACCTGGAACTATTAATTAAAATTATGCTCCCTACTTATGAAGCTTAATGGATATGGTGTTAGGGAGGATTAGTGCTTCACTTCTTTAGTTCTGCTTTCAATTTACAAAGCTTATGTTTGGATTGATGGAACTGAACAGAGCAGAACGAAAACATAACGAAATGAATAATGTTTCATTCTATTGCATATACCCCAAATCAGATGGAATAAAAGATCGAATAAAAGATGGAGGATCAGATGAAATGGATTTCATCATATTCTATCCCACTCGGATGAAATGGATTTCATCATATTCTATTCCACTCGGATGAAATGGATTTCATCATATTCTATTCCACTCCAGCCAAATCCAAACAATGAAATCACACTATTTACCACTCCATTCCATTCCATATCATACCACCAATCCAAACATACCCAGTATGGTGTTAGGGAGTAGTGTTCCACTTCTTTAGGTTAGTACAGTACTGATTAGAGGTTTTATCTAGTTTCTTTTCAGCTCCTCATTTGGAAGATATGTTCTCCTCTTCCCTATATTTCTCACCCACTCTATGAATAAAAAACTATTTGTTATTATCTAGCAAAAGAGTATAAATCGTATATTATCTATCAAAAGAATATAAATCAAATAGCCTAGATTTTTCCTACATTCTAATAAAAAATAATTTCTTATTTTTATCGTTGTTCACAAGGAGGCTTATGGAGATCAAGCAAGGAGGCTTAGTATATAATAACATGATTATTTTTTGTTTACAACTTCTATAAAAGTTTATGTAGTTTTGTCTTATGTGTTTCATTTACTCTATCGATGTTCACAAGGATTACAAGTCATTTCTCGTAACTTATAGTAAACTTAAAGAATCATAATCTCCTTAGTTTAATTAGGCAAAAATATTAACAAAGTGAAACTAAATTGACCTAATTAACAAACTAGATGATAATGATCTAAACTGAATTGCATCTGAAGCTAAAACGGCATCGTATCATCCACAACAAGTCATAACAATAGATCAACAGATAACAAAACTACAAACTGAACCGATCCAAGCAAAGAACCTATCGGATCGAAACAAATTAGGAAATCAATAAGATCAGATTCAGCTGAAAATAAAAAAAAAATCATGCGAATCCAGAATCATACACTAATAATTTGAACTGCATGAAAAACTATAGATCATAATGGAAGCGATGGTGGATAGAAATGAAGAAGAAGGATAAAAAAGGTTGGTGAAAATTACCAAGGGGCGTAGAACTCAACGAGAGCTCCTTTGTCTTGACCAACTTCCTTCTCGAAATTCTCTTCAGAGAGCACAACGACGTCGTCTGCGGAGACCGATTGGGAGAGAAGCGCAAACGCTAACGCTGCGAAAGCTATACTTCTCCAGATCTGATACATCTCCATTTTCTTCTTCTTCTTCTTTCTCAGTTCTTTCTTTCTTTCGGTTTCTGCTTAACTGTTACGGCACGTGACTCGTTATATAGGAAGAAAAATACCTCTGTTTCAATTCCATTACAATTATTAAAATAAATAAAATATGGGGCACGGTTTCGTTCCTTTGTTTAGGTCACGTGGCATGGCTTCTCTTTTCAGCAAAGTGATAGCACTTGCTCTACTAGAACAATTAGACTTTGCTTCGTACCTAATGACGCTTATTTGCTAACGTGGCGTGATACAAGAGGTCCTCACGGAGGATGTATACATGATATTCAAGCCACGTGTCAACTATGACACGTGGTACGGTGCCTTTTATATGAATTTTCATCAATGCAAAATGTACTATCATTTTCATTAATATTAAAGAAAGACATTAATTAGTAATCAATGGCATTATAATTTTTTTTTTATATTATCGACTCATCTCACATTCATTTATAAGTCATTAGCCGAGCCTATAAACATGATCACAAAATTAAAATAATTTTTATAAAATATTTAAATTGTAATAAATATAATATTAAACATAAAATAATTAAAGAGTAATATAATAAATATAATATTAAACATAAAATAATTAAAGAGTAATATATATTTTAAAAAAATGTTATGTGATGTTGTAGTTTGAAATTATTAATAATAATTTGACAATCAATACTTACATTAATTTCTTTTTTACTGTTAATGGTCAGATCATCTCTTAAAAAATTGGTTTCCATTTTGTTTTTTAATTTTGTCTTTATCTTTTTATAGTAGTTGTACATGCTAGGAGAAAGAGTGATGATAGTGCAGAACAATCTATCAATCAAGTAATAAATTTTATTATTTTCAATTGAAATTAAAGATGGATATGATTCTTAAATATTTAATAAATTGTTCAAACTTGACAAGTATTAAAATGTTGAAATTAAAATTGTAAATTAATTCTCACTTACTCATTAAAGTTTATAGGATAATATTTTTCAACTAGAGTGTAAATAGTATCAAGGTTAAAAGTCTTGTCATTATCCTTGGGAGTCAAAATACAACTTAGAGTTAATAAATCAATCGTTTGCTCATTAAATATGATATGCAACTCTTGTAATTGTTTGTCAATGGTAGTGAAAAATATTTCAACTATAAAATAATGCTTAGTAGTTACCTAATTATCTTTCAGAGGAGAACGACTAATTTTTGTTGTTGGATGAACATCATTATGATCAGGAATTTCAATATTTTGTTTTTCATTATGATGTTTGTGGTCAAATGAAGACGCAATCACTTGGTGGTGCATATTACTTTGTGACTTTCATTGATGAGTATTCTCGGAAAACATGAGCTTATACCTTGAAAATGAAAGATCAAGTGTTAGATACCTACAAGTCGTTTCAAGCATCAGTTGAAAAGAAACGAGGAAAAAACTCAAGTGTATCGGAACCGATAACGAGGGAGAATATGTTGGACCTTTCGACAAGTATTGTCAAGATCAAGGTATACATCATCAAAAGTCTCCTCCAAAGATACCATAAATTGAATAGGTTAGCTGAAAGAATGAATAGAGCTTTAATGGAAATGGTGACATGTTTATTTTCACAATCAAAGTTGCCGAAATATTTTTTGGGTGAAGCATTAAGCACGATTGTACATCTCTTAAACCTCACTTCATGTGTTATGTTGAAGTTTAATGTTCCAAACCATGTTTGGAGTGGTAAATATGTTTCCTACGACAATCTTCGGGTGTTTGGTGCATGGCTTATGTGCATATTTCGGAGGATGGGAGATCGAAATTGGATGAGAAGTCGAAGAAATATGTGTTTGTTGGGTATGGACTTGATAAGTTTGGATATTGATTCTTTGATTTGGTTCAACGAAAGCTTATTTGTAGTCGTGATGTCGTATTTATGGAGGATTATACCATTGAGGACATCGACAAATTTGAGAATAAATATCTGATTTTTGAAGGGGAAGAAATGGTTGATATAGACTTAACTATTATTGCTCCTACCCCTATCACTTTCGAAGATTTTCAATTCAAAATCAAGGTATGGATTTGAATGTTGATAATGTTTTAAATCCTAATGATATTGTTAATATAGGTGCTACGGAGGACGTTGTTAAAAATGAGGTTGATCAAGAGGTTGAAAGTATTGAGCAATCAGTTGCTTCTAATAAGTTGAGATGGTCTACTCGTGATAGAAGGTCTTATCTTCGATACCCCTCTAACGAGTATGTTTTTCTTACCAATGGTGGAGAACCCGAAAGCTTTTGAAGGGAAAAGGATCCCGAAGTATATCGATGGAACTAGTGACTATGGAATATTGTTTTGTTATAATGCAAATTCCTTGCTTATAGGATATTGTGATGCAGATTGGGCAGGCGGTGCTGACGATAGAAAGAGCACTTCTGGAGGATGTTTCTTCTTGGAAAATAATCTTATATCTTGGTTAAGTAAGAAGCAAAATAGTGTATCTTTATCCACGGATGAGGCTGAATATATTGCAGTAGGAAGCAGTTGTTCTCAATTAATTTGGATGAAACAAATGTTAGAAGAGTACAATATCCGACAAGATGTCATGATATTATATTATGACAACCTAAGTGCTATTAACATATCCAAGAATCCTATTCATCACAACAAAACTAAGCATATTGATATTCGACATCATCTTATTAGGGATCTTGTTTAAGACAAAATTGTTACTCTTGAGCATGTAACCACTGAGAAGCAACTGGCAGACATTTTTACTAAAGCCTTAGATGCAAATCAGTTTGAAAAATTAAGGGGCGAATTGGGCATTTGCATGCTTGAAGAATTATAACAATTACTGATATGGAGATATAGAAATCAAATTTTCTATTTCCTCCATTTAATGGTGCACAAAACACAAGGAATGTCATTACAAACCCTCCTTATTTTCCCAATGCGCCATCCTAGCTACTCTATCAACATCATTCACGCTACCTCATTTATTCTCTCTCTCAACCTTACTCTTAGTCACTCTCATCTCTCTATCTTCTCTTTGAAGTCCATACCTCAAATCTCTAAAATGTCTCAACCTTCTGTCCCAACTCCTAGAAAACACACCAAGGAGCAATTGAACCCTAAAATGTTGGTACTGAGATAGATCTCTCTGATGTCATTACTGATGTCATTCCCCTCTCGATGGTTCTTGGCCATGTAACCCCTATAAGGAAGGCTAGAACATCTGCTTCGAGGAAAGGTAAGCCCTCTAAAGTAAGCACCTCTTCCTCTCCATCCATGACTGCTTGAAATGTAAAAATTCTTGAACTCTATACTATTGTGAAGAAACCTCATTCTATGACTAGCCTGTACCTTAATCCCATTAATGTATAACCTAATGTTGGTGCTTCTAAAGAATGTCTTGCTATGCCAAATGTTATGGAAGATGTTGAAGCCTCTGAAACTAGTAGTAGACCTAAGTCTGTTACTACTTTGTGTAAATATAGCTTGATCATTATGGATAGAGGCGATGTATATAAGAATATTTGTATGCTAATCTCTCAAGTTTTGGGTATTGAGCCTAAGACTGGTGTTGTGCCGGATGTCTCCACATCCTTGGCCCAAACTGATAACACTACTGAAACCCCTCTGGGTAAAACTAATGTCAATGTGTCTACTCTGTCCCCTGAAAAATCGAAAGACAAAGAGGAGTCTAATGGGATGTCGATTGATATGGCTGACAAAGATGAAAATTAGTTAGAGAAAAAGGATCAATCTACTGACATAGTGAATATAGAGGATCTGGACTCTGATGATATGCTCATTGGTCAAAAACTGGCTCCAGGAATAGCTAAAAGGTTGAAGAACATAAAAGGTCAAGTTATTGAATCCTCCAGCATGCCCTCTAAATCTCTCAGGAGAAGATCTAGTGTTGACCCTACAAAAAGATGGAGCAAGGTTGTTACTCCTGTTTCTAAGAAGAAATCTCTTAAGAGGAAGGAAGTTCCTTCTGAGTCTAGTGAAATGACGATGATGTTGAACGTAATGTTCAGGACATCGTGTCTATTGCCAGAAAGCAGGCTTTTGGGAAGAAGATTCCAGCAAATATTCCTGAAGTTCCAATTAACAACATTTCCTTTCACTCTGTAGAGAATGTAGAAAAATGGAAATTTGTTTATCAAAGAAGACTAACACTAGAAAGAGAACTAGCAAAAATGCTTTTGAATGCAAAAAGTTGATGAGTCTGATTCAAGAGGATGGATAATGAAAACTGTAACTGGCTTTGGCAAGTGTTATGAAATGCTTGTTAAAGAATTTATTGTGAATATTTCTAAGGAATGTTATAACAAGAGGATCAAGGAGTTTAGAAAAGTATGTGTCAGAGGAAGATATGTGGATTTTTCTCCTGAAATCATAAATAGGTTTTTGGGCAGAAATGAAGAAGAACAAGATGAAGTGGAAGTCTCTGACAATGTCATTTGCAGAGAGATTACTACTAAACAAGTAAAGGAATGGCCAAGGAAAGGGAAGCTGTCAGCAAGTGATTTGAGTGTGAAATATGTTGTACTTCACAGAATTGGAGCTGCTAATTGGATGCCAACTAATCATACATCCAACATTGTTATAAGATTGGGTAAGTTCATTTATATTGTAGGGACCAAGTCAAGTTTTAATTTTGGATCCCATGCCTTTGATCAAACTATGAAGCATGCGGCCTCTTTTGTTGTGAAGATGCAAATAGCCTTTCCCTCATTGATCTATGGTGTTATACCGAGTCAACACCCAAGTATTTTAATAAGTTCTGATAGTACATGCAAAAGGTACATACTACTTTCTAATTAGTTTTTCTAAAAATATATATAAAAAAAAGAGTTAGACAGTAAGTAAGAAACTTTGATTGTTTATTATAATAAAGAGTTTTTCTAATTATTCAATCTATTATAATAATTATCTTCATTATTATTATACTCTTAACCGTCTACCTCACTTCATTATTTATTTTTTAGCATAATCCTGAACTTTGATTTTCTTTAAGGGCACCTGCTGATAGTGTGTGGTCAGGTCGTAAGTCCGAGAAGTGAGGCAGTAAAATTGTTGGTTTAGCACACTGTAGTTGTCATTAAGAAAGGAACAATAGGGGAGAGAGAGAGAGAGAGAGAGAGAGAGAGAGAGTAAGTAAGAAACTTAAGAAATAACCAGTTACATAATAGAAATTTGTTTAATAATTTACTGTTTAGTAACTATGTCTTAAATCATCAAGGCTTTAAGTGAGTTAGGATGCAGTTCACGTAGTAATATTAGTAGTCGAACCTTAGTTCATGCTACCTTAAACAATGGTAAATTTGAAATAGATCAAGATACTTTCCAAAATCAGGAATTAGAAATTCAAGAAATGGAAAATAATTAGTTAATTGGTCTATGCCAGAAATTAAATTAAAAGAAATTTATAAAATGAGCACGTTTGATTTTTATAGTAAAAAAATTACTCATATAATGGAATTTGCTACATCTATATGCAATAAACATGAAAACATTAATTTGTTAAATATAAAGTTGTTAAAAAATCATGTTAGAGAAGGATGTCGTTATATCCATCTAGGATTAATCCAAATAGCTATAAAGTATTTACGTTAACTAGGGCTAAACACCCTTATTCAGATAATCGTCAATACTCTCAGCAAACCTTCTCTTAATGCTAGACAATTCTGCCAAACTGATTTTGGAGTGTCCTTCGTAAAACTGTTCATGGAACTTCTTTTCTAACTTGGCCCACGAATCAATCGAATTTGGGGCCAAAAAAGTGAACCATGTGAAGGCAGCCTTAGTCAAAGAGGAAGGAAAGTTTTTTACTCTCAAACCCTCATTGTGAGCCAAATCTCCCGACTTTGTTAAATATCTGGCAATATGTTCTATTGTCGACTCACCAGATTCTCCCCCAAACTTAGTGTATTTAGGCACCTTCATTCCTCTAGGTGCCTCGGTTTGGAGAATAAATTCAGCCAATGGGGAAGCATATAGTGGCCTTTGCAATGTGGCACTCATACCATTCCTAGCCATAATTCTTTCGACAATAGTTGTCAAATTATTTTCCACTGCCAAGTCTTCTTGCCGATGTTTATCGATAATTTGATCAGCATCCTGATGTCGGTTAACTAACATCATTTGGTTACGTCCTGCTACTCCTGACTCAACGCCCTGATTTTGTTGGGGTCTAAGGATTTGTCCCTCATGGACTGTCTCATCTTTTGTTACCCGTATCTCTACTTGAACAAGAATGGTTTGCCTAACCACTTGTGCCATCTGCCGAGCCGGTGCCCCCAGGAAGTTACACAAGCGTGTCAATTGATTAGCCACCTGCCTATTTGTTTCAGTAGATTCATGTATCACAGGATTAAAAACTGTACCCATTTGATTAGTTAACATATTAACCAACTCATGATTACTATCATCCATTTGCTGCCTCAACACTGCTATTGAAGTATTCGACAACGACATGGTTCTATTATGAGTATTATTCCTATTCTGAGCATTTCCCCCTTACACTAATCCTTGTAAGGCGGGATTCGTATTTTGAGCATGGTCTGAAAACAATGTTGCACTTGATGTTGACTGATATCCTGGCATTAAGGAATACGACATTCCATAAAGAGGATTTGTGGTGCCAAAGCGAGACACATAAGGTCTGAACGTTGTTATCGTCGATCCTGAACCTCCCGGTGGAGGTAAAAGAATTGATGTTCCAATCGCACCCGTAATCGACATCGTTGAAGCAGCACTTGTCATCGGAGGCAAAGTTGCAACCTGTGAAATTACTGTTTCCGTAGTGGATAAAGTCCCTTGTGGCATTTCATCCGTATTGGAGTTTGACATTTTCACAGTTTCTTGTGGCCTACTATATAGTTTGGCACTTCTAAGTTTCATGCAATTGCGTAACTACACTAGCACTTGTCCCACTGGGCGTGCCATTTTGTTTACTGTAGAAATTGGTAAACAACCGCTGGTCCTCCCTAAGCCTTAAAACTAAGGGTTACTTGCAGGATCGACCAGTTGATCATAAGACATGTGCTAATTTAACAGGGCAACTTGTTCAATTCGACAGACTATTAACTTTGTGAGAAATGGCTTCTGACAAAGTATTGAACAAGCAAAGGTTTTTCCACACGAAATGATAATGCTATAGACTATGGGTTACTCGTGACCGACAACACTATAACATTCAAAAGACATACACAACAAACACGCTTTTGGTGAATTCTACTATCGTAATAGAATTAGTGTCGATAGCGTAGACGACAACAAAAAAGGATAATTCAAACGTAAAAGAAATTAAAATAAAGTGTTCAACGGGAACAATTGAAAAATAAGAAAGTTACATTGAAGTAAATGTGGTGATTCACGTACATAGCACTCTTAAAAACTCTTGCTTCCTCGCGCTGGGAATGTGAAGTTTTTTTACAAGTGATTTTGGTACAAAGTGAACACCCGGAGTCCTCTGTGGGATCCCCTATTTATAATGAACTAAAGAAACTGTCTATAAGAAAAACTACTCAAAAATAATTGTCTGTAGACAAACGTCATGCCACACAATCTAAAAACTGCTCCATATCTTTGGTGTTTATTCTCCTTGTAACTGCTAGTCATTTTGAATTTCAAACTTATCCCGCTCAGGTATTTATGTCGACACCATCCCCTATGTGTTTGGTGTTCAGTCGACAGAACGAATTTCGACCAAACTTGCTTCTTCCGTCGATTTCATCTTCTGGTAACTTGTGGTTTTCCCAGCTATTGCTTATTTTGGGCTCAGCTTTTCTTTCAAACCTCCCCTTGGTGGGGTGTAATCCTTAAATCCATAAGGCGCTTTCATTCATTACGTTTTCAACATGCCCTGTCAATTTCTTGTGGTAACAGTTACCCAAATAATATTTTTGATTTATTAATATTGAATGACTAAATAATGAGTCATCATACTTTTCATAAAAATTATTCGACATTTTTATCTTAAAAAAATTAGATAACCAATTTTTACTATTTTTTAGCATCATAAAATAATAAATGATAACATCAACTAATAAAAATTATCATAAAATACTAGCAACAAACTAAAGTTGCATGACAAAAATCGCATTAACATCAATATAACCAAATATTAAAATATCCAATATTAGTTAAAGTCATGGTTCACTAAAATAGTAAATGTTCAAGAGACTAAAATTGCAACTACTAAGTTAATATTCATCAAAATTATTAAAATTGTAATAATAAACGTTTGATTATTGGGTCAGTGAGTTTTTTTGGGTTTGGGTCCAATTTTACTTGAAACCCGATTTTTTTAATGGATTTTTTAGTTTTTAAACTCATATCCACCTAATTACCCGACCCAACCCACTTTTTTGAATTTATTTGGGTGGTTTTTAGCAAGTTTTGCGGGTTGACCCAACCCATGTACACCCTTAATTTCTCGGTCCACCTAGTTGGCCAAGATATCTTTGTTCGCCTTCCTAGGCGTAGTTGTTGCAATCTTCATAGTAAAAAATGCTATGAAGAAGATCCAAATACAAACAAGATAACACAAGCAAGCAATTTCAGATGCAAACACTCCTAGCGTAAAATACCAATAGCAGAAGAAATGTATCAAAAAAGAAATTGAGGAATCCAAGATCCATTGTTCAGGAAACCCTAGAAAGAGGAGCAGGGCAAAAGAAAAACTTAGTATCATCTTAAAAAAGATGGATCAATCAATTATTCATGTCAAGTGCCAAAGAACAAGATCTATGAACTTGCCTGAAGCTAAAACAGGAGAGCTCGCGAGTAAAGATAATAAGGAAAGAAGAAATAAATTCTTTTGTAGATCTTTAATGGCAGAAAAGGGTCAAAATGACGCTTCAAAAGCCTTTTATGAACTACTCATCCATTGTGGATCTTATGAACCACTACACGCCACCAATAGTCGGTATATCCTGGAAAAATTGTTCGAAATACTCAAGTTCTCTAAGAAAGAGGAAGCATCATCAACAACTACCATAGAGACATGTGTTAGTCGTTCCTAGCAAAATGTCACATATTACAAAGAAAGCATTAAAAGCACTTGTTCCCAATGGAAGCGACGCCACATCAAAGACTTTCATGTTCCCATATCTAGTGGTTGGGTATGAGCGTGTGTTGTAAACCATCGTCCTACGAAGTAGAAACAAAGGCTTAGAGATAATTGTTTTGGGTTGTTTGTAAGCCCAAAGACAAAGGCCCAATAGTAAAGTGGAAGCGGTAGAAACCCGCTGAACAAGTAGACTTTCTCCTATATAGGAGTAGGCGATTCCATCTAAGGGAGCGTTGTTGGTCATTCATATAAATCTAATGGTTGACCGCGATCCATACCTCACTCCACGTTTTAGTTGTTAACCGGTTGTCCTATTTAAGAAGCAAAACACATCATTTCTCAGGTATTCAAATCCATTATTCACACATTAATTTTTTACTCTTTTACTGACTTAAGTGTTGGAATACTAACCCTGCAAGTCATCCCGTTCTCCACCGTATTAAAAGCTTAGGATCACTGCAACAAGCTTTACCAATGCATCTATCGATCAATTCTGATTTTATAACTGAACAATTAATATCATTCATTTACTATCTCTAAGACTACAAAGTGGTGTTAATGATCGAATGTTGCATGAAATTATCATTAGTAAGAATTCACTATTATTTGTTCTCATATGAGTCGACTATATTCCTTCTTGACTCATGTGAAGGACATTCATATTTGTGGTTATAGGTGCAATGTAAATTAATTATAGTGGAAGAAAGAAATCTTAGGGTAAATTATAAAGAGGCTAGTTAGCACTTGACCTTTGGATTTGACCTTTGGATATGGTTCCTCCATTCAAAATTATATTGATATCAAGAATTTTATCATTTTCTGGGTATATCTAATTCTTGTTCCTCTTTGTTTTAATTGTTATTGTTGTTTTAAATATAAGCCGGATTGACTTTTCTACTTGTGGAATCGTAATCATTATGAAATTTTAAATTTGACGCAAACTATTTCAACCTATGTCCTATTAAGCATGTCGACTTTTTTGATAAATTGTTCCCTTTCAACAAATAAATTTAAAGATCAATCTAGAATCCAATTTATATTAGGATATAAATTGAATTCTCAGTTTGATAGAATATTGGTCTAATTCTTTATAATTATTTGAATAGAGGACAACTCTCTTAAATCGTATACGACTAAAAAATACAAAATAGTAAATAACAAAATTAAGTATAAATTAGATAAATATATTAATATAATTAAGAGATATATTTTTATTGTTCATTTAATCAACCGATTAAGAATTTAGATTTTATTCTCTAATGTGTCTGTACTTTTTTAATTGTTATGGATTCGGAAATTAACATAATTTTTTTTTATATTTAAAAATATGTAATGTCCACGAAATTATCATGTCCAAATTTTTTGCAAAACTTTAATTCTGTAGTTTTAATTATGTCTATCTCATTGTTCTGTCCCTTTTTCTTTTTCAAATTTTTATAAAACGAATATAAATTGAATCACCCCCTAATAAATATCTAATATATTTTTGGATGTAATTTAAAATAAAAAATGAAACTTCCACAACAGAATTCGTGTTTATAATATGAAAGACAAGTTGATGTAGATGTATAACAAGTTGACAACTTCACTTTCTTCCCAGCTCTATGAAATACCAATCTTAAAATTTTATTCAAAAAACTTTAAAAAAATATTTCTTTTTATAATAGAGATCCATATTATTTCTCATGCATTTTACCCCTAACAAAATCGTCATTTTGCATGAAATTTCAAGTCTCATAATTATGAAAAACACCATAAAAGTTCAACCCCTACCCATAACTAGCTATTCAGCTTCGACCCCATACCCAAAAGTAAAGTCTTCAACTCCACATCTAAGATCTTCTAACCAGCCACTACTGTCAAAAGTACTTACCAAAAATAAACTATTGTAATAACTACAAGTCCACAGTTTAAACAATCCAAAAAGTCACAACTCATTTTTATTATTTTTGTACTCACGAATCATTATTTATTCTAGAATGGTAACAAATTTGTCTCAAACCTACACTAAAAATAGCCAATGACAGATCTCAAAAACAAACACATACATGAAAACACTCTTGTCTGTTTTTTTAAGAAAGAAACCAAGCAATCAAATCATTTTGTTTCTGAGAATCTATCTCTCCCAACATCTTACTATCACCTTCCCAATCATCATCTTCACACAACCAATTCAAAAGATTCTCTTTATGCTCCCTGCAACTATCCTCCTCCTCCTCAATATTAAACTTCATCACACTCTCCCAATTCCATTCACCACTTTCCCCATTATTGGAACCTTGGTAATTCACACTACTCTCAGGTTCCTCACATGAAGCCTGTTTATAATTAATACACACATCACCATCATCATTCATTGCTCTTCCATTTTCCTCCATTGTTTCTCTCTCTTCACTTAAATTTGTAGCAGACCCACATGTATCCAGCAAGCAATTTTCCATACACAACGCCCCACTGACTTCATTAATGTCGTCTAATAATTCACTCAGTCCTAAGATGTCGTCACATAACTCATACGTTGATGTTGTTTTTTCTTTCTCTTGTTCATGTGTTGTTTTAACTTCCACGTCATGAACTAATTTTTCCTTAATATCAGGTTGACTAATAGTACTACTATTAGTGATGGTTTGTTTTTTGTAGAACTTGTTTTTCTTCATGGCCCAACGACTTGTTCTACCACATTTGCGTTTTGGAGGAGGAAGATCAATCGTCTTTGTCTCAGTAGTTGTGGATATTTTGGAGAAACAGTACATTTTTCTGCTCAAATGAGAATTCCAATAGTTTTTAATTTCGTTGTCGGTTCTTCCAGGCAAGTGGCTGGCAATCATGGACCACCTGAAAATCGAACAAAACTCATAAACTTCAAATCATTATAATTTCTATGCAATAGTAGTATATTCGTATCTTCAATTTAATTATTAGGGACAACTTACTATAGTGATCTCTCAGAAACGTTGTCAATTTCATCAAATTCTTTTAAGTTATTGTTGTTTTAAAAAATGATGGTAATTTTTTTTCAACGGTTGAAATTCATCTTTACAAATAGAATGTTGCGGATTGGAAGTCACACATTATATTTGATGTCTTTATATTGTTATTGACTGAATTAATATAATAAAAAAGATTATAATAATTTGTAATATTTAATTAATACTTCTCGATTGTAAAATTATTTATTCAATTAATTCATATCTATATTTTAGTTTCACTATAAAAAATTATTTCTAAAAATATATAATTACTTTTTAAATACAAAATTATTATTCAACTTTATTTATAGTTGAGTAGATTTGATAGAACAATTGACATGTGTATTAGTTAAACGAGTATAAGCTCTAGTTCTATATCTAATAATTGAGTAATGTATTGAAAGTATAAATTAATTTTAAATTATTAATTTATAATAATTATGTATTTCGTCAAATATCAAAGATTTTAAATTATTTAATTGATATAATAAAATGATATATATTTATTGGATGTTGATGTAATACTTTTTTACATTACATCAACATTAAATCCGATGAGATTATTTATATTTATAAATTAATTTTAAAAAGACTCACTTTAAATTATTTTACAATCAATTTACTCATAATAATAAAATCATTTTTTTCAAATTAACTTAGTTAATTTAGGAAAAATCAAATTAACTCTTGGCCTATTTAAATTTTAAATCAATAATAGCAGTTCAACATACGATATTAGTTCAACTGTTTTTGTCTTTTATGGGTGAAATTTAATCAATTGTGTACGTAGTACTAGTCGTTGTATCATTTAATGATTCACCAAATTCTTAGGCATGTGGGCGTTATAATAACTATTATAATGTTTTGCCATTCCCAATAAATACGGGGGAAAATTTTACGGTGCTCCAGCAATTTTATCTCCTTTATAGTATCTTTTTCCTCCTCAATTTTTAATTATGTACCTCTAAAATATTTATTCACACTATCAATTGACGCTAAATTCAAAATCATTAACATAATTTAACTTTAAACATTTTTTTTATAAATCACACACAAATAAATGTAGGTAAAATTCTTTACGTATATTACTCAAAAAAAATTAACTATATTTTTATTATTTTTCCCCTTCCACATGTCATACTTTATTTTCGTCGACATTCTTTGCACACTGTCGCATTCTGTATATTTGTGTTGCACCTACATATTATTTGTCGTACAGTCATCATAACCGGCTTTCATGGCCACTTTTAGAAAGAAAACTCACCAAAAATTACTTGTTAAAATTTAATAAAATAGGTACAGTATATATATATATATATATAATATATATATATATATATATATATATATATTCCTATTTTCTTGGAACCAATGACAAGTTCTCACGAGTAACAACTAACCACATAATTCAAGAAAGAACAAAAGCAAAATATAAAAAAAAATCCTTATATTCAGATGATTAATTTTCATATACAGTACATCTGAATATCCAATGAGTAAAGATGTGTATCTCACATCCCAAATTGCTATTTGGACGAATATGATGGGTGGGGTTGATGAGTAGTTATTATTTTTATTTTATTTGATTCATTATTTTTCTGCGCGAGATAATAACAAGAAAGATCGTTCTGTAATGAAAAGAAAGCCACTTGTAGTATCTAACTCAATTTATTAGAGGTTGTTGCATGTAATTATTATTCACATATTATATTTATTTTCTAAGAAATAGGTGTCAATTATAATCATAATATAATTTATATGAGTATTGATTATGATCTTATTTTGTTATTTAATTAATGTTAGGGTTTATTCTGAAAAGACAAATCAATATTAACACATTAATGAAGTATTATACAGTCTTTATGTAAATGACAGATATTATAGATATTTGTCTCTATCTACATTATTACAAATAAAGACATAGGTCGAACTTACGTGGACAAAAATAATCCTGAATAAAAAGTGTTAAATCTAAAGTTCTTTTTTCATCTATATTTAGAACTTTCACTAACCTGTTGCCATAAGTAGTGTGCAGTTTTACTATAGTATCCTCTTCTTCAGCAGAAATGTTTCCTCTTTTAAGATCAGTTCTCAAATAGTTAATCCATCTTAGTCTGCAACTCTTTCCACATCTTAATAATCCTTCAAATCCAAAATAGTTATGTCAGTAAAAAAAAAATCTAATTAAATGTTTGTTCAAATTCACATTATAAAAAAAAATATCAAACCAAACTTTAATATAAAAAAATATCCAAATTACCATAATGTAAAGACTTTTTATAATATCATTAATTTCATAATCGTTCAATCATTTAAAAAAATTGACTTTTTATTGTATATGATTTAAAAGTCAATATTTTATAAAAAAACATTATCAAAACTATTCTTTAAAACAAAATGCATTAATTAAAATTGGTCCCCTCCCAAAGACAGTAATAGTTATAATTTAGATAAAAATAGTATTTTTTGTATTTTAATATTTAACTAGAATTAATTGATACCTGCATTTTTGGGCAATGACCTCCAAGACCCTTCTCCATTGGCCTGAATATATTTGGACAAGATCTCATCTTCTTCACTAGTCCATCTTCCTCTTTTCAACCCAACTTTCTCACAACAAGGAGCTCTTCCCATATCTAACTAGTGTCTACTACTATTTTGTCCTGCTAAAAAAACAATGCAGAAAAATGTTACACAAAAAACAAACAAAAAAACAACGTAATTAAAGAAAAGAAATGGTATCTACTATATACCTAGTTTGTTTAAGAATGAGACAAGACAATGTGGTTGAGAAATTGTAAAGTATGTTAGTTTGTTGTATGCTGTCATTCAACAATGGCAGAAACGACCTCTGTTCATGGTTTGTGAAAAGTATGAGAGAGGCGTTGAAGTGATTTATAGAATTGAAAAAGTGAGCAGTGTGTGTGGGATCGTTGATTTTGATGTGTGTGTGGTGGTAGATTGTGCCACGTTGGGTTTTTTAGAAATTGCTACGATCGTGGCTCATCCACCGTTAACACTCTCTTATGGAGCTTCCATCTCCCACGTTGGTGTGTATGAATGTTACAATTTGCATGTACTCTTCTCTGTCTTACGGATTCAATGACATAAATGTGAGATTTTGATTGTCCATTGTATATGCTTGACACTGTTATAATTTACTCACTGTTTAATAGTACTATAAAACATTTTCTTTTCTTTTATCATCATTCAAACTGTTGAAAAAGATTTTTTTTTAAATAATCAGTTTTTTTTAAATAATAAAAATAACTAATAATTCAAAAAAAAAAAAACCAAAATAACCAGTTTTAGAAAAGAATGCGTCAGATGAATTGGCACACCCCTAAGCATGAGGAGGAGGCGCCAATAGCATTTTGGGCTCCTCATAAGGAGGTGCCAATGCTATTGGCGGATGCATTGGCCCTCATGAGGAGGCGTCAATGCTTTTGGTGCCTAAGTGCAATTTGCAGTGTGGGCATCAATCCCTCTGGCGCCTGCATGTCCTGTCATGTGAGCGTCAATCCCTCTGGCGCATGCATGTCATGTACATTTGATGTTCAGTCTCCATAAATACAACGCCTTGGATCCAATATATTTCACTCAAAATCATCTCTTAATACCATAATTTCTCTAGTTCCACCACCATCACCTTCAAGTTTCTCTGTTTTAACAATGTCTGCATACATTCAGAAACGAAATGCTGATGTAATATTTTCCGCCGTTAAGGCTCCGGTACAGATTCGACTTTGGAACACATACGTCTGAACGTCTTAATCGGACGTTGTATAGTTGGTTAGATGGAGAAATTGGAGAGGGTGAAAGGATTAGAAGAGTACAATGGCTTGTGTCCACGTTCAACCAAAACGGAGAAGTGCGCGAATGGGTGGATATTAAGACCGACCAAGACGCCCGTAGGATGATGCATTACATGTTCAAAATTGTTTTGATGATTGTAGTTGCGTAGTTCTTGTATTGTATTTGTTATAATTATATGTGTTACTGTTTATGTAATGGTACTTTCTTCACAGACGTCTAATATGAAATAAATTTAGTTTTTCATATATTGCAATAGAGGTACATGTCAATTTATCTGGTTGTGCTCGTTTCAACACTAGGACAGTTATTACGATTGTGATCTGGCTGACGGCATGAACTACATAGTCTAACCATTTTGTTCGCCATATCCATTTCGGTTCGAATCTGGGTGCTATTTGGGCGATCATTTTTCTTCCTTCGCATAACTTCGTTTTGCCAGACGATGTCCTCTTGATATTATGGCCAATAATCCTCTTTTGCCACTACGGAAAAACTAATTTTATTAACATTTGAAAGACTGACGACTTTGTAAACTTCAGATAGCAAGTAGGATGGATCTCTTCGAACCTTTGAGCATGCCGCAATTACATGGGAGCGGGGGGTACGAAAGGCTTGGAACTTTCTGCAATCGCACCAACCTATATCTAGTTCGACTCTGTACTGTCCCATCGGCATGCCCTCATTGTGATCCATGGACTCGGCAACACTATACCAACCTTTAGTGTGGTCAAAGACCGTAACCATGTATGTGTTTGCTTTGGCAGCTTCATGTCTAATGAATTTCATTGAAGCATCACTGAACAATTGTCCAGATTGCAACACTGAACTCTAATTTGAGCGTATGGTTTCAAGCAGCTCCCCTAGCCTGAAATATGTTGTCTGCACCAAAGCGGTTATAGGTAGGTTACGGATGCCTTTGAAGACAGAGTTCATAGATTCCACAAGATTTGTTGTCATATGGCCCCAACGATGACCGTTGTCGTATGACCTAGTCCACTTCTCCAATGGAATACTATCGATCCACTGTACTGCATCTTCGTTTGACAATCTTATTTTCTCGCGGTAGTGTTTGAAAGAAGGTTCTGATAATGCGTAACCTGCATTGACAACCTTCTTCCGCAATGTCTTATCTTTGATTTCCCGCATGAAATTCTGAGCAATATGTCTAATACATAACACATGCGTCGAGGGAGGATTTTGACAGCTGTTATCAATGTTATTATATGCACTGATGATTGAAGGGTATCTGTCGGAGATCAAACATAAGTTAGGCTGAAGTGCAACGTGCAATCGGAGATTTCTTAGGAAAAAACTCCATCCCTCAGCAGTCTCCCCTTCAACTAGGGAAAAGGCGATTGGAAAAATGTTGTTGTTCTCATCTTATATCATTGCCATCAGTAACTTTCCTTTGTATTTCTCGTACAATCATGTACCATCAATTTGTATAATTGGTTTACAGAAAGAAAAACCTATGATGCATGGTTGATACGCCCAGAAGAGACGGTGAAATATTCCATTTCCAACAGCACACGTACCGTCTGGTGTATACGCGGGCAATGTTTCCAACTTGACAATAGTTCCGGGAGCATATTGTTTTAGCACCAACAGGTATTTTGGAAGTTGTTTGTAAGACTCCTCCCAATTTCCAAACACTTTTTCAACATCCTTTGTCCTATATATCCATGCCTTCCCATATGATGGAGTATACTCGTACTCTGCGCTAATATGCGAAATTATTGTACACACCTTTAACGACGGATTGTCGCCAATGACAGACAATATTTCATCACATATTAGCTGAGAGCTTAATTTATGATGATCCTGCATTGGGTCTGTCAGCATGCATGTGTGATCTGGACCCATTGATCCAATGTCTCAAGACTCACTCCTCTTCCGGTACGAAGCTGACAACCTAAACAGGCAGTGCTCATTCGGACAATAAACTTTATACCTTAATGCGTTAGTTCTGTCAACTATGAAATCAGCTGATAGTTGCATGTGAAATTTCTTAATGGCTTTTACACATTCCTCTTTTGTGCAAAATGTGTCTCCTTATTTCAAAGATCCTTACATTTGCACATAAGGATTGTACCATACATCTGATGAAGGTTCATCGTAACCCAAATTCAACCTTGTCATGTGTTGGGGTGAACAGTATGCATGACTTGTTGGTATTGGCTCCTCTTCCTCATTAGCGTTCACCATTGAATCAACCATGATCTCGGCTTCTTCTTCTTCATCATCTGGAACATTCACCTCAGCTTGTTCGTCATCAGTCTCCCAAAACACTTGTGATTGATCAATGAACTGAGACACCTGTTATTGATGTGGTAATATATACAACTATATATCATTGTAACCGGATTGTTCACGACTGGAAAACATATGATGAACATCGTCATCATCTCGAATCTTCTTCTAATAAAATTTTATCTGGTTTTCTGCAAACCAAACTGGATTTTTATAGATGATTTGGCCCATATTACTTCACTGCAATTTATTTTCTATTCTTTGTTTCAGATGTGAAAAATTTGACCGTCGATTTATTGTAAATTGAGTTACCTCTGTGTTTTGAAAACAAAAACTGAACAACTGATGATCAAATATTTCACCTTCGACATGGGCACTGATCATGTAATATTGTGTGGAATACATTTTGTTCAAATATTAAAAATCTAAGTTTCTTTACTGGAATTGAATGCATTGCTAAGTTGTTCATTTGTACAGCATAAATAGCATAAACATTAAACGCATTGAGCACTTGGTTTGTCTGTACAGACTTGAAAAGAATCCATATGCAGTGAAAAGAATCCATATGCAGTGACAAGAATGACAAGAACACACATGCGCCCAAGGAATCTCTGAAGCAAGGAATCTCTGAGCCCTAATATTCCTAACAGGCGCCCATTCCCTAGGCACCATAAAGCAACTTGGGCGCCAAGAGGAAGGGCGCCCCTTCACTTCAAATACACTAAGGCACCATTAGGAAGGACGCCTCTTCCCATTCCCTACACTTAGGCGCCAAGAGGAAGGGCGCCTCTTCCTTGCATGTGAAGAATCACATGCAGGCGTCAAGAGGAAGGACGCATCTTCCTTGCATGTGATTCTTCACATGCATGCGCCTAGGACAAAGGCAAAGGCTAAGGGTAGTCTGCATTTTGTCATTCCATTATCTAATTTTGCCATTGCATGCAACCAATCTCATTCTTCTTAGGTTGCAAACCTACTAACTCATTCATCTATAAATAGCCTTTCATATCAAATCATCTACAACACTACTCATCTATAATCTTTCTTTGCCATACTATTTCTCTACCACACTCAAGCTCTGCAACATCAAATCATGTATTTGTTGACTATGGGTGATGAACACAGAGGAACACTCGAGAATATCTCGGCTTTTATATGTTATCTCTCTCTTTTTATTTATTCTGTTTTAAGCAGTATACCTTTGTTATCTATGTTTTTCTTACTTCTTATAGAGTTGTCTTTGTTGATTATGTATTTCTTCTTCTCATTGCATTTCTTACTTTTTTGTTATTAGGATCCGAAACGTTTTAGATGTCGTGTACATGAATATGTACCCCATGATCCTTTAATAGAACCATATATTAGAGGATGTGGATTTGGAAATCTACTCAACATTGTTTCGTACTCGGTGGACTACAAGTTCATTCTTGCATTGTTGGAGCGGTGGAGACCCGAAATTCACACATTTCACCTTCCGATTGGTGAGTGTACCGTCACACTTGAGGACGTGTACATGTTGTTGGGTTTCCGTATAGATGGAAAGGTCGTGAATGGTAGAGTTAACCAAGACAACTCTATCTGCAATGAATTATTGGGTGCCCCTTTGTTAGACGACGAAACTGAGGGAGAGACATCCGGTCAAGCAAGGGGGCAAGGTATAAATTTAAAATACCTTAAACAATATTATGCCAGTATAGTATTATCCAAAGATTCAACCGAGTATGAGAAAATAATTAAAGCTCGGTGTTATATTACGATTTTATTTGGTAATTTTTTTGTTTCCAGAAAGTACAGGTAATTCTGTAAATATTATGTATTTACCTTTGTTACGCAACATTAATAAGGTAAACACATATAGTTGGGGTTCAGCTGTGTTGACCATCTATATAGTGAAATGTGTACAACTGGAAAAAAGAATACCTGTACTTTTTTTCATGTGCGTATTTGCTACAAGCTTGGGGTTGGGGAAGAATGTCATCGCTCGCCCCGATAAACGAGCGCCCATTTGTGTTCCTGTTTGCAACCAAGTAAGTCTAACACTTTACCATTTAGTTAATTATATTTTATATTATAATTAACAGTAAATAATATTTTTCACTTTTTTTTATCTAAGATGGTCAGTAAGGGGGATGAACTACAATAAGTGTCTGAAACACACTATTGTAGTCTATCGCAATCTATTGGACCACATTGGACATGATGATGTAATACTTCTACACAACTATATGTTAATATAAAAATACTTATCAAATTATTTTTCATCTAATCGTTTCGTATTGTTTTATTCTGGAGGTCATATCTGAGTCTTGATCATGATGTGAACCATGACGATGCTGCAGTTTGGACAGAGAAGACACCGATTATCTTATTCACTACGTGGAAATGCACCATAGTGACTGGGTTAAACTGCAGTTCGGCATGCTACAACAGATTCCAGAATCTCCCACGTGTTTGGGGAATTGGCATCAAAAAAGGGTTGATGTACAATGCGATTATTCTTACTAGAGAGACTTTGCAAAAGAGATGTGTCGTCAATGGAGGAATCAACGACAACACATCTTAAACGAACCAGTCATCTATGGTGCAAGACCGACTCAACAATATATGGCATGGTTTAGGTTGGTAACAACTCAACAGTTTGTATCTGAGTCGCGGTATTTGATGGATCCCCGCCAACTTGCTTCGTCATCGTACGCCCCCACAATAATTCCCCACCCAACACCAATGTGAACCCACCCAAACCCAACAACCAACCACATAACATCAACCAACCACATACACACAACAACCAAACACCCAACCTCGCAACCCGTTCATGTCATCCACCCAACAACCAACCATCCAACGTCGCAATCCATTTATACCACCCACCCGAACACAATAACATGAATCAAACTCCGCAACCACAACCGTCTATAGCCCGGATGATTCATATGGGTCACTTCATCGTATCCCCCCACCAATGACCACTCAAACACCCCATCAACATAACACCCAACCATTGGTTAACTATAGTACGCCCCAAGAACCATTGCTTCGTTTCTAAAACGACTCAATGGCCCAATTTGGACAATTATACTGTCCCTAATCCACCCAACCCCAACGACCTAACTACGATGACATGGAAACCGAATTCCATTACGGAAGCGCCGTTGGCCAGAGCCCCTCCGGATATTGGGAACAAATGATGACACATCTATCAAATACCGATGGAACTTCCGTCGGACCTTCCCACCAGCCATCACTCGATCAGGTCAGCACACAAAGACCTCAAACACCTCAAGAAAATCGTGGGAGACCTCAGAGACAAACTAACGCATCTGGATGTGGAACACGGGGACGTTATAATCGGGTTGGTCATTAGTTTATTGTCAGTCCAATGTAACCAATTATTACAACATCAATAAAAAAAATTCATTACTATTTTTTATTTATTAAATAAACAAAATTAAAATTTAAAAAAAATACAAGGGGTGTATGCGCCAGATGACTTGGCGCATACACCATTTATTACTTAGGCATCAGGAGCATTGGCGGCTCCTCATGAGGGCCAATAGCATTAGCGCCTCCTCATGAGGAGCCCAATGCATGCGTCAATGCTATTGGCGCCTCCTCATCATGCTTAGGGGGTGCGTCAATTCATCTGACGCATCATCTTCTAAAACCGATTATTTTGGTATTTTTTTGAATTATTGATTATTTTCGAATTTTATTTTAAAAAATTGGTTATTTTAAAAAAATCATTAAAAAACTACCTAAAAGTATTGTATTCATTTGAAAAATCAAATGATTTCTAAATATTACATTTTCCACTCTTTCATTACTCTGAATTTTCTTATACAATAGAGTTATTTTAATTTTTTTGCGTAACCTTTATTTTATTATTATTTCATTATGAAATTGTAAGATAAATTGTTTCTTTAAACTCTAATAAGTTATAAAAGTTATAAAATATGTTTATCATATAACTTTAAACAACAAAGTGGTGAATTGTAATAAAAAATTGTTTCTATAACTTTAAAAACAAAATAATTTTAAGATTAATTTAAGAAGATGACAAGAGATGAAGAGATCTACGATAAAAAAAAAGTATAAACACAAAAATTAATATAAATAAATAAGAGATGAAGAAGGACATCAGATTTTATTTTTAATTTGTCTCAAAACTATGAGACATATGTCTAGTACATAAGGTCCCTTAAGAATTTTCTACAATATTTGTTTCTTTTTGTTCTAATAGACTAAATTAAAAAAAAAAAAGAACATGTCTTAACTTAAAAGAATCACATATTTAGAAAATAAAATCAATACAATAATCTAGAAAACCTAAAACATTTCTCTCTGTCACAAATGCATCCAAACATAATTTATCATCAAATATAATTCCATATTTGGTGATTCATCGCAAAGAGTTATGAAATAAGAACATTCTAATTGATACTTGATATTGATATAACAATATCAATGATAATTTAAAAAATTATAAATAAACCATAATTGTAAATATCGATATAGTATCCAAAGACGGACATAAAATCATCATTTTTTTAAAAATGTCTGCGCTATATAATATATGTTTGGATGCATTCGTGAATGTGTTCTTATTACACGTTATAAATTTTTATTTTATTTTATTTTATTTAATCTTTGATCGTATCTCTCATTTAAATTGAGCAAAAGCATTCTAGCAGGGTGTAACGACTTTCTCCACCTTAAGAAAACAATGAGCATAAAATACTTTTACATATTCTGTCGAATCACTTTTAATTTTTACAATGCTTTTATAATTTGGCAGTGTATGATTGAATGTCTGTATATATTTCTTTACATGTATTACCTTTACATTTAATAAAATTTTAAAAATATGTATTTCTTTTATAATTTCATATAAAAAGTATAACATTTAATGAAAAAATCTATAAAATTTATTTATATAATATGTGCTTGCCTTTAGCGTGGTACCTATGGCGGTGGTTTCACGTGGGCAATTAAAAATAGAAATATATCAAATTATTATATGGATTATATTCTCGGCCAAAACATTCCGCTGATAAATTATTCTGCCTCAACCAAATAAATAAATAATATATTCTTCTAGTTTTTCATTATTTTATGTATTTATTTAAATAAGTGGCAATTATTTTGTGTTTTATAGTCTTATAAAATATATCTGTTTTTTATTTCTTTCTCTTTTAGACTAGTGGATAAGACTGCTATTTACGTAATTAAATAGATTGGGAGGGGGAATATGACGATCAAGTTTCGACATAAATTATTTCTACAATCAAATTATTAACGGTAATATTGAGGACATTTACCTTTTTCTTCTTATTATTATAACAATCGTCTACTAAAGTGTCATTGCTCCACGCTCAAAAACTATATGACGTGCCACGTAATATAAAATAAAATTTAGAGAAATATATTTTCAATAGAATAACAACGTTTTTATAATTAAATAAAATAAGAAATATCTTATATGACATAATCTTCGGTTTATTTTCAAGCGCTCAATCACAATATTTTGTTGAAATGGATCTTCAAACCAAACAATTCAAGATAGATTGTTTGAATATCTGACGTGCATTATAAAAATGTTTAATAGTAATTGCTAACAACCATTTCCTTTTATCAACTTCATCAAAATATTTTTTGGAGTGTTCATATAACATGTCATCTCACGAACAAGTGTTAAATATTTTAATTTTGTAAGTTTTACATATTTTTGATCTTCAAAAAGATTTAAGTCATTTTATAATTGTGTTCTCTATACCCAATGCTCAGCCTGCATAGACCACTATTTAAAAAATAAACCTTCAATCTAAATTAACATTTATATTTTAATAATAATATTGTACTTTGACGTTTCACATTATTTTGGTATCGTTGATGTGTTCACTCTATATCACATTCACGTAGATATATGTGTTTGCAGGTATAATATCTGCAACAATATATCTTTGATGATTATAATACTATGACGTGAAGTCTTCATTCGAAGTGATAATAAAAAATTATTATGCTTGTGAAATCAAAATGTCAAAGTCAATCTCTTAAGGACAACACCTAATATCACGCGACGATCGTGCAATCTTTCATGACCTCTAATCAACCAATCTCTCATATGATGGTGTTTATCAAGGAGTTATATGATCATGGGTTCAATCCCCGGTAACAACATTTTTGTATTTTCAAAACTGGAAAGCGCACATCACTCTTTCCCTCGGGCTATCTTCCAACCGAGGTAATAAATATACTATTTTTACCTCGGTTTAGCGAAACATCTAAGGGTAAAACCCTTGTTTTAAAATTATTATTTTATTTTAAATTTTAATTATTTTAAATTTTAACATGTATTTTTCTAAAACATAACCTAAATTACAACCCAAAATACTATATTCCTTAAAATAGAACCTAAATTACAATCCAAAATACTATATTCCTTAAAACAAAACCTAAAAACAAAACAACTAAAACAAAAGACTCAAACAATTAACACACACCCTAATTCATTCTCAAGGCCCGAGTCTTTCAAAATGGAGAGCTCATCCTTAAATAGCAACAAGGTCCAGCTTCAAAGCCATTAGGGTTTGTATCTTTAAGGCGCGTCTGAATCAATCCCACAAGCACAAGAAACAAATATTCATTAAGATGATTTGCAATAAGAGATTTGTTAAACCTTTATCATATATAATTTGTCCCTTCTTAAATCTTGGTGAATGATATTTTGGGAAAACTTCCAAATACCAAAAAACACATAAAACGTTTAAAAAATATTAGGCAGATACAGAAAAAAATCTTCAAAAAGACGCGAGATCCACTCATCATATAAACTTTCTTCTGAGAGAGAAAAAATGTCTCACCATAATTATGCTCCATATTTCGCTTCTTGGTTTGAGCTCATAGAGGCAGAATGTCTCACACAATGTCATGACATCTTGCTCCACATGTTGCATATAAAATGGCGTTAATCAGATGTAACAACAATCTCCCCCTTTAGTTAAGTTTTAGGAAAATATAACATACAAATTATGTTGCATAATAAAGACATACTTAATGACATGTTTTAGGAAATTATCAGAGAGTAACAAAAATAGACATAACAAAACTTTCAGATGCATATGTAGAAAGAACAATAGACAACTTATGAGGATCTAAGAGCTTGTCTTGCATAAACTTGCCTTGTATAATGTCATCATCATTAAATTCAAACTATTCTCCCCCTTATTGCTTTAAAACGGGCAAGGGGTAGTAGAACCAAAATATCCATAAATTAATTAGCCCAGAATGCACGCAAGCCTGAGAAGAAAACCATAAAAAAATAGAAACCATCCCAACAGGGGGACACAAGAACCAATATCCAGCTTGTAGGGAAACTACCACGATATAACAAAATAACCCATGCAGAGGCAGAGGACCATCATCATTGATCAAAAGAACAAAAAACTTCTTCAACTCAAAAACTCCATTCGTCAGAGTCACATGAGGAGACAGATTCATACACCTCTTCACCATAACTGACTTACATATCTTCTTCACTGACATCCTTCTCCACATCATTCATTGCATCATTCCCTGCTTCTTATCCTACAACCTGGGAAGTAAACGCCTCAAATACCTTTATATTCATCAATTTGATTAGACCACCTACCTTGTTATTCCTCACTATAGAGTGGAAATCAAGTCCTACCGATTTTTGGAGAGCCATATTAGTTCTTGCAAAACATGAGCTATAGTAGTTCCAAACGTGGGGGAAACCTCAGGAAAATTTCCTTTTGTAGTCAGATATCTAATATCAAAATTTTGAATTTTGGAAAGCACAATGTTTGGGACATGATTCCCAAAAAATAAGTTGTAGCTAATGTTTAAATAACAAGGGTTAACACCAGTAACATCCTCCACACTCGATATGTCGGGCTTTTTCTTAATCAATACACAAAAAATAAGGGATGGAAAATCTACAGGTAACTTCACAATAAATGATTATGCTTATTTTAGAATCTACTAAAAAATAATCTCCAAAGTTGAAAACTGCCCTAGTGCCTATTTGATATAAAAGTCTAGCAAAAGAATGAGTGATACCTCAACTATAATTTATAGGAGCCCGGATAGAGACTCCAATTTTTTTTAGTATCGCATACTTCACACTTAGACCAACAACAAGGAGCAAACCTTTGTTTGGTCAATCCTCATGCACACTTCTGATGGCCTCTTGGGTAATGAATTTTAATGAAGGAATCCTATATGCAGTGATCAGCTTACCTCTTCTAAGGTACTCATTAATTATAGCAAGGAAGAAACCAAAATAACAACCTCTAACATGAACCTTCCTGAAGCCTTTTCTTCTAACATCATTGATTTTTTTTGGGTATTTTGACAATAAATTCCTTGACGAGTTTGGATAAAAGGGTCTGATGTTGGAAACTGTCTTTATAATTTGAGCATCCTCAAGAAGCTCAACAATATCTTGACACTTTAGTGCTTCTTTTGAAATCTCCCATTTAGAGGCTATTCTTTTGTGATAGAAGCTTATCATTTTACACTTACACCGTTTCCTTTTCGCCCAACTTTCTATTGCACCAAAGAATTCAACACTTGGTGGAGATCCTACCATGCAAAAGAGTTTCTTAAGGTTGCAACCTTATCTCAAAATTTATTATATGCTTTCTCTTCCTTGCAGAAGAAGTTCCAAAAAGATAGAGACTGAAGGTGTGAAAAACACAAGAAATGGGGGTTTGAGTTGGTTTTTACAAGCAAAAGCTTTTTCCAAAATAAGAACACATCACTAACAAGTTAATAACAAAGAGATAAAAACACAAGTATTTTTATCCTAGTTCGCTTGAAACTAAAAGCTACTCCAGTCCACCCTCCAAGGTAATTTTTTCTTATAAACAAGTACTTAATCCACTATAATCAACAAATTATAATAATCACAAAGAATAACCTTCTTTGTCTTCTCAAGGATTCAACTATACCCTAGTCTCCTTAAGGACTCACAAAGAACAACCTTCTTTGTTTTCTCAAGAATAACCTCCTCAAGGAATCAAACAAACAGTTTGAATAATATTTTGTATGTTACAAGATGCTTCTATATAAGCAGATTTTACACAAATGAATAAACAAACACTTAAAGAAAAATCGTGTACAAAAAAATGATAACTTTTCACAAAGAAATAGACTTGTCAAAATATTGTGTCACCAGCATTTTCTTCAACTCTCCAAGTCTCACTTATATAGCATAAGAAGAAGACCGTTGGAGGGCAGAAAGGGAAAATCTCATAGAGCGGTTGTCCATTGTTGGATGGCAAAGAAGTGATACTGGGTATTGTCCTACACCCACAAAATCAATGACAGATGTGATGTATAGTACTGTCCTTGACCATGAAATCAGGTAGTGGAAAGGATGTTCGATTCGTACTATGTACTATTTGATCATGTTCCTATTTGATCTTATCTTCAAGTTCATCGGATTCTAATGAAAGTTGATGAAGCATGAAATAAAGAAACATAAAGCTAGACTCAAAAACTTCAAAATCTTTGGTTAGAACCTTGACAACGTTAGTAGTCTGGCTTGAGATCTTCACTATCTTCAGAGTCTTTAAAATCTTCAGGTAAAACCTTGACAACTTCAATCATCTGGCTTGAGATCTTCAGAATCTTCAGCTACATAACACAACTTCAGAAGCTTGCCATTCTTCAAAATTAGGTGATTAGAGTCACGCCCAGAAGCATGAACTAAGAGAATGTTGCAGCAGCAACATAGTGTCTCTTCAAAAGCTTCTTAGGAGTGAATCAACATAACAACAGATATATCATTGCAGGAGCAATATTGACATCATTCGGAACTTCTAATAGCTGACGCATAAGCGGATTTGGAATACAATTTTCAGAAACTAATGACATTGCACGTTGTCGCATCCTGCGAAAAAACAACCGGCGAGACTCAAAGAAAACACACACAGAGCCGCCACTGCGCGTTATTTATCCCAAAATAGGGAAAGGAAACGCTCAGAGAAACCTGGAAAGAACATGGTCTTGCGACCAAAGAGACAGGGTAAGGGAGTCGGTTACGCAAGGGGAAGGTATTAGCACCCCTCACGTCCGTCGTACTCGACGGGATCCACGTCCTAGAATAAAGAATAGGTTGCTAAAACATCACACACACACACGGGGAACGCAGGTGGGGTTAGGAGGAACGAGCTCGATAAGGTATCGCACCTTATGCCTACATATCTTGTCTGGAACAAGAATCAGAGCCACTGTAGTTCGGCTTACGCACGCCAAACAACACAAAACACACAAACAGATGGCAAACAGGGAGCCCGACAACCACTGGATGGAATTACGTCGGCATCCGAACCAAAACACACTCAAAAGGGCAAACAAGGAGCCCGACTACCAATCACTGGGCTTACGTCAGCATCCGAGCCAAAACAAACAAGACAAACAGCACATAGCAAACAAACCAACAGACAACAACCTGCTAAGGAGTCGGGGACTCGAGCCTAGCACTGGTCAAACAACACACACAAATAAATAAAAAGGCGCCCGGAGTGGTCTCGCACGACCACCTGCCTACATACCTTGTCTGGAACAAGGATCAGGGCGATGTAGTTCCCCTGAAAGGGACTAAATTGCTAACCAGAAACCGGGAAAAGACACACGACTAGGGAGCTGAGACTCGAGCCTAATGTTGTCATGCATCGTTTACCCTAAGTTCGGTTTTCTATCCTACTTGCATAAGCAAACTAACCTAACCAGGAAAGAAGCTAGCACACAAGCATACAATCATATATCATCAAATGAGAACAGGTATCTCAAACAAGCATGTCAATCAAATATCCACATAACACGCACTATAGCCAAACAAGGGGGCTCAATCAATCAGGTTTGACTGCCTAAGCAATCGTCTGTACAGGCTGTGTTTGCTCTTAACCTTGCCATTACGAGGCTAAGGTGAAGCAGATGATGGGATGAAGTGAGGATCAGACCTCACAGCTCTTATCCCTAACCAGGGAGAGCTGACAAATGAGCATGGGTCCAGAATAGGGGAACCCTTCTATACTCGATGACTCTGACTCAATGTGCACTGCACAGGATCTTGGGCTTTTGATCTCAATGCTACAACCATGTAATGGGAGCAAGGAGAAGACTCAACTGAAGAGTGGGGGGTAGGCTGCATACCCCTACCTTCCACCAATTGCCTTATTTAAAGGACTTTCACCTGCTTGGGCTTAAAAATAAACAACCACAATCATTGCCTCTTAAGGAGGACTTCAGACATTTATTTGCCCGGCCCGGTAACAGCCGGGTCTCCAGACTACATGAAGTTAGAAAGTTATACCTCTATGCAAGTTGCTTAAGCAAAGCAAAGCAAAAGTTCACAAGGAACTGAGCAACTAAAGGTACCTGGAAACAATCAAACATAGTTAGTACTCAGACAGACAAAACCAAACAGCAAGTGTTCAATCAATCAAACTATACAAAGCAATGCACAACAAAGCTAGCTCAAAGCTTAAGCCTAAGCTTCATCACCTACAAAACATTGTTATGTTAGTGTACAAACATCAACAACATCAATTAAATTTAACTTGATTCATTCTCCATGTGCATTATGCTTTTGATCCTGAAAAATCAAGCAAATATTAGCAACAAGACCACTAGGCTAAGCCTAGGGTCCAAAACAGAAAAAATCCTTAAACAGCAAGGCATTCACAAACCAATCTCAAATTAAAGTCAAACAAGAGCAAACATCATTGGTCTCATGTTTATATCATTCCTTATGCTCATGTTATGCACAAAATAAGGCAAACTAGTTCAAATGAAGCACCAAGCATACAAACAGAACTATTGCATTCAAATCCACATCAAAATAAATCCAAAAATTCTCAAATTAAATACACCTAAACAGGGGCTAATCCAGGTATGCCATGTCAAATTTGAGCTTAATTGGGCAAATGGAACCATGTCAATGAAAATCAACAAAAACAGTCACAATTATAGGCTCCAAATCACAACATCAATACATGCTTCCACTTCAAAAATTCATATCTCAATGAAAACAATAAAGAAATGGATGAGACCAAAACAGGGAGGTCCTAACATGTGTCTACTACAAGCATATCAAATTTCATGGCTATCCAATACCATATGAGCATTTCACAATGATTCTACCAACCTATGTCACATGAGCTTGCAAATCCAACCACCAGAAATGAAAAATCATGATCAATTAGAAAATGCAATGTAAAATTCCACAAAAATTCACATAGCATCTTAACATGTTAATCAACCATCATGCAAAATTTCACATTAATCCAACAAGTATAGGTCACTCAAAAAAATCCAGAAAGTTGACATAATGAGGTGTGACACAAATTGTCACACCTAAGTTCCATAATTTGCTGCTCAATGACCAGGTATCAAAAATGCATGAAATTTACATGTAAATGAGCATCAATGAGTCCACAATCATCACAAAAATTTTCAAGAATTTATTTAACACTATGAGCATTTCATGAACCAAATGGTAAAATGTATCAATTTTGAGCACATGTGAAATAAGTCTAGGTCAAACAATATTTTTGCCATGCACAACTTTGACCAATAGGTCAAACAAATTCTAAACTCAACAACAAAGTCAAAGAAAAAATTTCCATATTTTTCTGAATTTTTTACTATTTTTTATGAATTATTAAACATGTTAATGAATTTTTTAGAATTAATTAAATTAACTAAATTGACCAATGGCAGAATGGTAAATAGTCCAGCGCGGGGGAGGGAAACACACTATTTGAATTTTCAAATGGAAAATGTGGATCAAACAGTAAATTTTCAGAATTCAGCGTCTTCTTCCTCAGAATTTCCAGAAATCCGTAAAACACGACGAACATCAAATTAACACCAAAATCCACAAATGAGCATCCGTTGGAAAGGTCCTCTAACCTAGAATCCAAATATGAACTTAATTTTGTCTAACTATTCCTAAATCATACGAATCGATGAGGTTAGGGTTTTGGATCATAACTTCAAATCGAGATTGCGCAGCCTACGGTTGTCCATTTCTAAAACCACGAGCATATCCATATTCTACATGAGAAGCACTTTAAAATGCATATAACCAACAAGCTTTTCGTGAGATTCGATTTTCACTCACCTGGAAATTGCAGCGCCGAAATTGTTGTTCTTGAGACTCTATTTCCACAAACAGATGAGCAAGGATGATAATGAAGATGTTTGATGCGCTTACTTCAAGTCCAGGTAGCTTCTAGCGTCCGAATTCGAGTTTCACCATTGATGATGCACTTTTGGACAGCCGCGATTACAAACCTTTTCCTTCCAAACTTCCAAAACAGATTGAGATATTGATGAGTGGAGATGAATGCAAAAAGAATCTCGAAAATTGGTTGAGATTTGATGAAGAATTGTGGATTTGAAGTTCTTGAGTTCTTGAGAGAAAACTTGAGAATTTGGAAAGTTTTAGATCCAATCTTGGTAAAAGTGATTTTCTGTTATGATTAGGAAGGGATTATGATTATATATGAGTCCTTAATCCATGCTTAATCCACTTAATTAGCCAAATTGGAATGTTAGTGTAAATGGTTATTTCAAGTGAGGGGTAAAAATGTAATTCCACTATGACAGCTCATGCCACCTGTTAACAGCTCATGCAACCTCTAAATATCATATGTGAACCATTGCAACTTGTCCCATTCCCATTGGTGGTGTATTTCTCAAATTCACATGTGTGTGGTAATTGTCCAATTTTCACCATTTCATTCTTCAAGCCAAATTCCAATTTACAAAGCCTATGCAAGAAATGATGATTCCAACACACTCCAAATTCCATTTATGAGGTGTAGAAAAAAGTCCCATCTCCAAATTCCAATTATTTTGAAAGTTGGACAATTTTGCCCCTGGTCCAATTCAGCTGTCCAGTTGAAAAGTGACTTTTTGCCTTGGCCATTTTTGAACAAATCCAATGATGCACCCTCAAAGTACATGTCAAATGGAGTTTGTGCATATAAAGAACTTGCAATTTGGACAAAGTATGTGGTAATTATGGCCTCCTGATTACGGGTCATTTCTGAATTTCACTGATCCATAACTTGACAACCATACATGGGATTTTCAAGTTCTTGGACTTTTTGGAAAGGTGAGAACAAGATCTACAACTTTCATGTTGAACAATTTTTTATCTGAAGCTTCCTTGGACACGTGGCTTTAAGGTCCAAAACTTTCCATTTTTGGAAACTTCAATTACAAGTCACTTTCTATTTTTGGCAGTTTTTGTCCTGACTTGATTTTCTTCATTCTTAAGCTTCGAGATGTCTTTTAACACTTGTTCCAACATGAATGAAGTGTCTTCAACTCATTTCCACCTCCAAATCCATCAGATCATGTACAGTTGACCACAGTTGACTTTTCATCTGACAGATGAATCAGGCAATGCATAGATCAAACTGAGCCCCAATCTCCAACTGAAATGGCTCAAGGGTGATACCCTAGCCTCAATAAGCACAATATAATCACAAAATGAACCCCATAACCATCAGAAACCTCATCTCCTGATCCAGCCCTGATTGGCCCAATGCACCTGATTAGGGTTGACCAGTGGTCAAAACCCTAATCTTAAGGAATCTGCTTCAATCTCCTGATGACATCCAATGATGATGATGATGTATCATTACAATCAAGATGAAGATCAATGTCCTTTGAGAATCATGAAACCCTAATTCACAGCCCAATCCTCAGATGGCCATGACCAGTCAATGAAACCCTAGGCTTGCACCCTCTGACTTCCTCATCTTCTGATCAAGACTTGGGAAGATGGCTTGCACAATGTAACCACATGATATGCAATATGAAATGCCTAATGACCTAAAATGTATATGTACAATGATAATGCTAGTCCCAAGAGAGGAGGGCAAATTTTGAGGTGTTACAGCTGCCCCTATTCAATCCACTGTGAACCTGTCGATACGAAATAGCCTCGGCTTTCGGATGATCAGGATGAAGAGTGATTGAATACCAAGAACAGACGAATAATTTGCACTCTGATGGGATAATAATTAACAACGCTTGTCAGCATCGGCGAAGAAACAAACTCTTGAAACGTCGACCTGGATACCAAAATAAATGGTAACACAGGGATAACCCGTGGCCTGAACACCACACATCCGCTCGGGATTATCATTCTTTTTATGCTTTTCTTGAACCCCGGAATTTTCTTTGCGCAAATGATCCTCGGATCTCTGCATTTGAACCCCGGAAAATGCCTCAGCACTCCTCTTTGCCAAAATAAATGGACCCCATTCTCCGATTTGAACCCCAGTCGCCTGACGATAACTCGCGATCGCCAATATGAACCCCGTTCTCCAGAAAATGTCGCAACATCTCCTTTTCTCCGTTTGAACCCCAGAACATACCTCAGCATTTCTTTTCTCCATTTGAACCCCAGGAAAATGCCTCAGCATATCCTTTTCTCCATTCTCTCGTGATAATTCCGCTGGCAACGTCGGAAATAACACCAAACCACTCTGAGGGCGACATGTCAGAGGGTAAACCTTCATAAAGGAAGGTAGCATGTGTATCTCTTCCTCAGAAGACACCTATAACAACCTCCATTGGCCTCGGCCGGAGTCTAAGGTGACACATGAACAGAAGATAATCCTAAGGTCCTCATCCCGGATACAATCTTAAACTCCAATCTCCATTTGAACCCCAGAAAATACCTCAATATCTCCTTTTCTCCATTTGAACCCCGGAAAATGCCTCAGCATATACTCTTCTCTGATTGAACCCCGATCTCCAGAAAATATATCCACATTTCCTTTTCTTCATTTGAACCCTGGAATCGCGCTGGTCGCGTAACGTCTTCTGATATCATTCCCATCTCTGTCCGACGGAAACATTTCCTCCAATATCGCACTACTGGGGAACACTGCTGATCTGACGTCATGGTACCACACTCCTCAGAGTAACATTTTCAACCAGACACTGACTGATGACTGGGAGAAAACTCGACGTTTACTGGACATCGAACAATGATGTTGACAGGACATCGAACAATGATGTTTACAGGACATCGAACAATGATGTTGACAGGACATCAAACAAGGATGTTGACAGGACATCAAACAATGATGTTGACAGGACATCAAACAATGATGTTGACAGGACATCAAACAAGGATGTTGACAGGACATCAAACAAGGATGTTGACAGGACATCAAACAAGGATGTTGACAGGACATCAAACAATGATGTTGACAGGACATCAAACAAGGATGTTGACAGGACATCAAACAATGATGTTGACAGGACATCAAACAATGATGTTGACAGGACATCAAACAAGGATGTTGACAGGACATCAAACAATGATCGACCAGACATTAAACAATGACTGGGAAATAACTCGACGTTTACTGAACATCGAATGATGATGTTTTACAGGACACCAATCAAGCTCGACCAGACACTTACTGATGACTGGGAAATACTGTGGTTCCAAACTCACAATGCTGAACTCCTCGGAGTATCGTCTTCACTGTCCGGCAAACCAATCCCAAGCGGTAACCACGGCTTGAGTCGCGTTGATCGCGTAACCTTTCCATCTCTGTCCGACGGAAAAACTCCCTCCAGTATCGCACTACTGGGGTACATCTCTGATCTGACGTCGTGATGCTACACTCTTCGGAGTAACATCTTCACCTCTGGGCAAAACCACCTCTCAAACGGTAACCACGGCTTGAGACTAGCTCTATGCTTGCAACAATGATGCATGATCTTTTTCTGCGTAATGCTCCATAATTATGGAAATGCTACGCGATTTATTATTTTTTCTATGCAATATGCTATGCTTACTCTACATGATGAATGCATAAAAAATATCCCCCTCAAGGGACTCTTCTGAGAAGCACGAGACACTCTGCTGAGGAACTCGCCAATACTCTGATCTCCACCCTGCTGGGGAATAGCACTGTTGCTGGGAAAAGGCAACCCTTGCTGAGGAAGAACCTCCTTTGCACCCAATCCACTCGGGAAACTGCTGGGGATAGGAACCACCAACACTCTGTGGGGATACAACAGTCTTTGACTTGCTGGGGATATCGATCCTGACTCCTCTTCGGGAAAACCCTCACAGATATCTGTTGACTTCACTGGGGGAAATACGCACAGAGACTCTGCTAAGGGAATAGCAATCTCCAGGCTCAACTGGGGAACATCCAATATATCACCGGTTGGGGATAACCATCCTGACCCTGCTAGGGAAGCGAATGCTACTCCGCTAGGGACAACCCATGCAATCCATAGGTAGAATCAGCTCAGCTGGGGATGCTGATATCTGTCCACTACGGGAACCTGTTCAATCCTCTGGTAGGATGAACACTGCTGGAGATATATTTCTTTGAAACCCGCTCCGCTCGGGGAACTGCTGGAGATATATTTCTTTGAACCCGCTCCACTCGGGGAACTGCTGGAGATATATTTCTTTGAACCCGCTCCACTCGGGGAACTGCTGGAGATATATTTCTTTGAAAAAGACCCGCTCCACTCGGGGAACTGCAACCTTCTGGCCTGACTGCTGAGGAAACACCATCGTAAACCCGCCGGGGATAACCATTCTGACTCGGCTGGAGAAGTCCACAGACATCGGATCTGCTGGGGAGCTAGTCCTATGACTCTGCTTGGGGACTTAGCTGGGAAATGAGAATAATTGGCATAGAACACCCGTCGACTCATCGAACCACGGTATCTGCCTCCAATACTCATATCAGCTTTCCACTTTTGGGGAATTTCCAGACTCGTCTGGACCTTTTCTGCTCCATCATCTTGTATTCCAAGTCGCTCCGCGCCCGACGAGAGACGTGCTCCTGGGATTTATACATAAATTTCAATTTTCCGACTTTGAAGAGTCTTCTTGATTAATTTCAAGGGTCGTCGGACGTCTCTCGTCGTCTCTCCGTCCTCTCTTTTACCCATTCATCTGTCCCTGATCGAACTCTGCGGGGAATTACATACTCTCCAATTTTCTGATTTTGAAGAGTCTTCTTGATTATCATCAAGGAACGTCGTACGTCTCAACGTCTCCTCGCCGTTCTTTCAACTATTCGTTCCCGCGCGAACTCTCTGGGGATCTATTACAAAGCTTCCACACCACAACCTGCAAGTGAGTGAAAATACCTAACAGTTCCTGCAAAACAGATCGTCAGATAAAACCGTGCCCCAGGCGTGTCAAGATTTCAACACTTGGGTCACTCGACCTTCCAAATAAGATTTCAAGCCTTCAATCTTATAAACATGCATTGGAAGGAACCTGTATGTCTTAAAATGCAAAATCTTTATCAAAATATCTGGATGTTTTTGCAATCAAAGCGGTAATGAAAAAACAAAACAAAATTATTTGACTGAATATGCATTTTTATTGATTGGAAAAGTGTGGCTCAAATTGAGCAATACAAAGGAAGCAATTCCTGAAAAGAGGTAACTGCACAAAAGGAAAAATCTATCCTAATGGCAATATGAAACCCGTAATCTCATCGAGTTCCAACTCAGTTACACCCCATATGTCCTCAGACTCTCCATGCTTTCTGCCTTCTGAACAAGACGATTCCGACTGATCCCCACGGGTATTATCCATGATGCTTTAACCAAAGCGCAAACGATCATGCTGGACGCAGTTGTTCGTTTCAATCCCTCTTTTGCCTGGACCGCCCTTTCGGGTTTTCAGTCCACGGGATACCCTTTTTTGCCCAAGTCGCCTTCTCAGGTTTTCGACTTGCCGGGTGTACAATTTTCTCATCTATATCCCTAATTTTTGCTCGAACCTTTTTCTGTTTTTGGTTCGCCAGGATGCCCATTTTTGCCTGGACTATTTTGTTCTTTTCGTCCAGCGGGTCAATTCATACGAAGTATTTTTTAACTGCGTCCGCATTCACAGGGGATGGAAAATCCTCTTCATCCATGGTCGTTAACAACAAGGCTCCACCAGAGAAAACCTTCTTGACCACGAACGGACCTTCATAATTCGGCGTCCATTTGCCCCTTCGATCGTTTTGAGGAGGAAGGATCCTTTTCAGCACCATATCACCTACGTGATACACCCGAGGTCGTACCTTTCGGTCAAAAACTCTTCATACCAGGTCCTTACCCATTCAGCCTCTTGCAATTTCACGTCCATCAGGACTCTCAAAGAGGGAATCTGAACTTCAACAGGTAATACCGCTTCCATCCCATATACCAATGAGAAAGGAGTTGCCCCAGTAGGCGCACCGAGGTTCGATACCCAGGATATCAACTTCGTATTCTGCCGCCATCGTTGGTGCATTCAAACGTTATCCGGGCAACAAAAGCTCATTCACCTTAACCTCCCCATCAGACATCAGAATCCGTTCGGATTCAGGGTCAGGCCCCTCCTCCGGGATCGGCTACTCTCAATCTTTCGATTGGAGCACCTCTAGATGTCCTCATCAGGGAACTCAAACTTCATCGGTTGATAATCCTCAATGGGTTGCGGAGCGATGTAATCAGACAATACACTCCTCCCTTGATTGCTTTCTGAGAGTATACTGATCAGTCAATATTCTTTTGCCTTTTCACAACCCGTCCGGTCGATGCTGGATTCTCAAACCCATACTTGATCGGATCCATCTCGGAAATCCACAAAGTAGTATGAACCAGCATAAACTGTCTCAGTCGGCGAGCAACCTATGCCAAAGTACATCAAGTTTTCTCGAACAGTGAATGTATTGTTTCACAGTCGGTAAACTTTTTGCTAAGGTAAATTGCATGCTCTTTTCAACAAGACGCGTCATGCTGACCCAGTACACCTCGTAGACCCCTCGAAGGCTGTCAAGTACAGATTAACAATTGCTCCTTTCACAGAAGGCATCAGAATCAGAGGTTCCTGCAACTTATTCTCTTTTTTTTTCCAATGCCCCTTGGCAATCATTATTTCACCTGACCGTTTGATCTTTTTTTTTTCAACATCTTGAATGGGTTCCCACGTGGCTGTTGGGTGAGATGTGAACCATGACAGGTAGTTCAATCTTTCTAAGGAACCACGAACCTCTCTCTGTTTATTCTCGGTTCAGGCATTTCTTTTGTTTTTTTTTTTTTTTTTTTTTTTTTGCAGGATGAACCTCGATTCCTCCCTTACAATGAACCCCAACGTCTTACCGGACCGCACTCTGATAGTGCACTCACTTGAATTCAACCTCAGTTTGAATTGTCTCCACCAGATGCCCCACTCCTGTTTCGGGACTTTGCTATCATGTCATAGCATAACATTCAACTTCATGATGAATCATATCATGAAACAAAGTCACCATGGCTCTCTGATACAGGCACTGGCGTTTGCTTCTCTAGAGGACAGTCTCCTTTCCATGGTAGCTTGTGTACAACGACATCGGTGTTCAACCCTGGCATATTCTGACATGACCAGGTGAAGCATCCACATGCTCTTTCAACAAGGCTACCATTCTGCTCTCGATTCGCCTCTGAAGCGGCCCCAATTTTCACTTCCTTTCTGACCTTGGCGGTGCTTGGAATAACAATCTCAACTCGCTTCACGTGCGGCTGAATCACCTTCTCCTCTTGTTTCAACAACCTGGCTAATTCCAGCAGATCACAATCTTCTTCGTCTTCTTCTTCAGCAAGATAGATCGGATTGTCGAAGTCATATGAGGTGTAACCAAATCGTTATCAACGAGATCCGGAGCATTATTTTTGAAGTTGGGACGAGACAAATCAAAAAGGAAAAATGAAAATAAACATTGCCATTTTTATTTGGTTTTTAAACTGCAAAAATAAATGAAAAACAGGGAACACCGCTTTTTGACTGAAAAACATCCATTTATTAATGATGCAGAAATGCAAATTTAAACATGAGGTGGCCCTTACAATGGACCATTACGTGTCGGGCAACACGTAAGGCTTTCATGCAAATAAACTGAAAACAAGAAAATATTACTCTTCCAGATGAGTAACAGTGATGATCTTTTTAGGCCTTCCAGCTTCCTGGTACGCACGGCTTTATCCAACTATTGAACTTGCAGTTACTGTCATTCTCTTCACCCACTGTATAGGCGTGATCTGAATCTTCAGCAATTGCACTCACCATCGCCTGACCATGTGCCGGCATGGGATTGGCATTAACATTCGGTGATGGCGCAAAATTGATAGCCTTGGAGTCTACCAGATCCTGGACAACATTCTTGAATGCTCTACAGCCCTCAATGTTATGCCCCGGTGTTCCAGAATGAAATTCACACTGGGCGTTTTCATCATAATTAGGAGGCCTCTGATCCGTTCTCATCGGAACCATCGCCCTCGGCTGAACCAACCCAAGATCCATCAGCTTTTTGAACAGAACCGCATATGTCACGGGTGGCTTGTCAAAATAGCGATCAATCCCTTTTCCTTTCACCTGATATCCGACTCTCTGTTGAGGTGGCTGACGTTGCTGTCGTACTGACTGATTACCAGCAGGAATGGTTACAGCAGCAGTGTGCTGGTAGTAACGATCCCTACTGTGTCCTCTCTGGGCATACACAGCACTTGACTCACCTTCATTCTTGCGCTGACCGTTCCCGAATGGCTTCTTCGATGCTGATGACGAAGCATTACCTTGAATCTTCCCCATTTTCAGCCAACTTTCGATTCTTTCTCCAGCCACCACAATGTCGGCAAAGTTGGTAACCGGGCATCCAACCATCCTTTCAGCAAAAACCCCTTGCAGGGTACCCATGAAGAGATCAGACATCTCTCTGTCCACTAGAGGAGGTTGCACTCTGGCAGCCAACTCCCTCCATCTTTGGGCATATTCTTTAAACCCCTCGTTATTCTTCTGAGACATACCCTGCAGCTGGGTACGACTCGGGGCCATATCAGCATTGAACTGATACTGTTTAAAGAAAGCGTCACCAAGATCCTGCCAGCTCTTGATATCGGACGACTTAAGCTTGGTGTACCACTCCAAGGATCCTCCAGACAGACTGTCTTGGAAGAAGTACATCCAGAGCTTCTGATCTGTTGTGTATGCAGAGATCTTGCGAACGAAAGCTTGAAGGTGGGTTTCCGGGCAGGAACTCCCATTGTATTTGTCAAAACTGGGTGCCTTGAACTTTTGTGGGATCACGATCCCCTCAACTAACCCCATGTTGGACATATTGACAAATCCCGGAGTGGCGTGGCTTTCCAGAGCCCTTACCTTCTCTGCCAGTAACTGAATTTCTTTGCTCTGTGGCTGGACAACATATTGACCGAATGGCTCATTGTGCATAGAGAACTGATCAGCCTCTCTGTCCTCCTCCCTGCCATCGTCAAACCCGTAGAATGGAGGCACAAAATTATCCTTCAGATTCTGCCCCGGTTGGCCACCAGCACCAGCATTATTCACCACACCAATGGTTGCTCTTTTTTCACCGTCTCTGGATCCACCCAGCCCCTGGTTGGAGACTCCATCCAGGTTGACCCCACTGTTCACAGCAGAAACCCGCTCGAGTTTCTCAACCTTGTCTGCGAGAGCCTTCTGACCAATTGCAAAGCCTTGCATTATATTGATCAGTTCGTTCATTTTATCCTTCAATTCAAGCATATCAGTACTGGGAAGCTCCATGAGTCTGGGCGTATTTCTTCGGGTATAATATCTGTGAGGGCGTGTTGAGTGCAAAGGTACGGTTCTGCGAGCACGAGCAATGATTCCTGCAAAACAGCAAACAGGTTAATGTGCATGAATGCAACGTCTATCCATATGAGGAAGATTCTGTCTTTTGATTCTGGTTTCATCGAGACAGATAATATTTCACCAATAACGTTTTGACATTCAGATGTCTCTCAACCAGATTCTCAATCCATCATACTCCCCATATGGCTAGACGTAGATTTGGTGCAGATGAATGCAAAATGAGAATGATGCAGATGTATGCAATGCACTGGCATCCTCCAAGTCCCTCTGATCATCTGTTGCTCTGAAACCTGGTCTCTGAACTGATCATAACCATCTGAGGAATGTACAATCACAAATCTGACCCACGGGTTCCGAAATAAACAGAAGACAGACACATCATCATCATCACCAGTCAACAACCTCTGAATCGGCCCGGGGAATCCTGAAATAAACGGATCCCCACTGATAAACAACTCGGCCCGGGGAATCCTGAAATAAACGGATCCCCACTGATAAATAACTCGGACAGCACTCCGGCGTCTCGTCAATAAGTGGCCATAAATCCGACTCATAAATAGGACTCTGATCAACGGAACCAATAGTCACCATTTGAGTCACCATCAATCACCAACAGTCACCATCTGTACCTGTTAAAATGATCATTCCCTCCCCACTCACGGGTGTCATCTAGGCCAGGGTAAAGTCGGAAGAAACGCAGCATAAATAACCTTTCGCAGAATACCATCATATACACACCCGAAGTATGTAACGATAATATCCCACCAGGGTCTGAACTGCTCGTGATATCAATGTTCCGCTAAGTGGCGCCATACCACCCGCTTCCCATGAATCACTCTATTCCTAGGTTTCCTAGATTTCACTCATAGCCTGGGTATTGGGCCTTTTACCTCGAGTAACTCCCACCCCAAAACAGAGGAACCACCTGTACAAAGGACGGCAACAATATGATGGTATGATGCATGCAGACATTAATGCAAATATATACACACTGGTTAGAATAATAAATGCAATAGATAACACAACAAGCAACCCAAACTAATCCTAGAACGCTAGGAAGGACTCGCTTAGGGACGATGGACCAGCATAGGTCTACATCGAGTGTCCCCAGCAGAGTCGCCAGCTGTCGCATCCTGCGAAAAAACAACCGGCGAGACTCAAAGAAAACACACACAGAGCCGCCACTGCGCGTTATTTATCCCAAAATAGGGAAAGGAAACGCTCAGAGAAACCTGGAAAGAACATGGTCTTGCGACCAAAGAGACAGGGTAAGGGAGTCGGTTACGCAAGGGGAAGGTATTAGCACCCCTCACGTCCGTCGTACTCGACGGGATCCACGTCCTAGAATAAAGAATAGGTTGCTAAAACATCACACACACACACGGGGAACGCAGGTGGGGTTAGGAGGAACGAGCTCGATAAGGTATCGCACCTTATGCCTACATATCTTGTCTGGAACAAGAATCAGAGCCACTGTAGTTCGGCTTACGCACGCCAAACAACACAAAACACACAAACAGATGGCAAACAGGGAGCCCGACAACCACTGGATGGAATTACGTCGGCATCCGAACCAAAACACACTCAAAAGGGCAAACAAGGAGCCCGACTGCCAATCACTGGGCTTACGTCAGCATCCGAGCCAAAACAAACAAGACAAACAGCACATAGCAAACAAACCAACAGACAACAACCTGCTAAGGAGTCGGGGACTCGAGCCTAGCACTGGTCAAACAACACACACAAATAAATAAAAAGGCGCCCGGAGTGGTCTCGCACGACCACCTGCCTACATACCTTGTCTGGAACAAGGATCAGGGCGATGTAGTTCCCCTGAAAGGGACTAAATTGCTAACCAGAAACCGGGAAAAGACACACGACTAGGGAGCTGAGACTCGAGCCTAATGTTGTCATGCATCGTTTACCCTAAGTTCGGTTTTCTATCCTACTTGCATAAGCAAACTAACCTAACCAGGAAAGAAGCTAGCACACAAGCATACAATCATATATCATCAAATGAGAACAGGTATCTCAAACAAGCATGTCAATCAAATATCCACATAACACGCACTATAGCCAAACAAGGGGGCTCAATCAATCAGGTTTGACTGCCTAAGCAATCGTCTGTACAGGCTGTGTTTGCTCTTAACCTTGCCATTACGAGGCTAAGGTGAAGCAGATGATGGGATGAAGTGAGGATCAGACCTCACAGCTCTTATCCCTAACCAGGGAGAGCTGACAAATGAGCATGGGTCCAGAATAGGGGAACCCTTCTATACTCGATGACTCTGACTCAATGTGCACTGCACAGGATCTTGGGCTTTTGATCTCAATGCTACAACCATGTAATGGGAGCAAGGAGAAGACTCAACTGAAGAGTGGGGGGTAGGCTGCATACCCCTACCTTCCACCAATTGCCTTATTTAAAGGACTTTCACCTGCTTGGGCTTAAAAATAAACAACCACAATCATTGCCTCTTAAGGAGGACTTCAGACATTTATTTGCCCGGCCCGGTAACAGCCGGGTCTCCAGACTACATGAAGTTAGAAAGTTATACCTCTATGCAAGTTGCTTAAGCAAAGCAAAGCAAAAGTTCACAAGGAACTGAGCAACTAAAGGTACCTGGAAACAATCAAACATAGTTAGTACTCAGACAGACAAAACCAAACAGCAAGTGTTCAATCAATTAAACTATACAAAGCAATGCACAACAAAGCTAGCTCAAAGCTTAAGCCTAAGCTTCATCACCTACAAAACATTGTTATGTTAGTGTACAAACATCAACAACATCAATTAAATTTAACTTGATTCATTCTCCATGTGCATTATGCTTTTGATCCTGAAAAATCAAGCAAATATTAGCAACAAGACCACTAGGCTAAGCCTAGGGTCCAAAACAAGAAAAAATCCTTAAACAGCAAGGCATTCACAAACCAATCTCAAATTAAAGTCAAACAAGAGCAAACATCATTGGTCTCATGTTTATATCATTCCTTATGCTCATGTTATGCACAAAATAAGGCAAACTAGTTCAAATGAAGCACCAAGCATACAAACAGAACTATTGCATTCAAATCCACATCAAAATAAATCCAAAAATTCTCAAATTAAATACACCTAAACAGGGGCTAATCCAGGTATGCCATGTCAAATTTGAGCTTAATTGGGCAAATGGAACCATGTCAATGAAAATCAACAAAAACAGTCACAATTATAGGCTCCAAATCACAACATCAATACATGCTTCCACTTCAAAAATTCATATCTCAATGAAAACAATAAAGAAATGGATGAGACCAAAACAGGGAGGTCCTAACATGTGTCTACTACAAGCATATCAAATTTCATGGCTATCCAATACCATATGAGCATTTCACAATGATTCTACCAACCTATGTCACATGAGCTTGCAAATCCAACCACCAGAAATGAAAAATCATGATCAATTAGAAAATGCAATGTAAAATTCCACAAAAATTCACATAGCATCTTAACATGTTAATCAACCATCATGCAAAATTTCACATTAATCCAACAAGTATAGGTCACTCAAAAAAATCCAGAAAGTTGACATAATGAGGTGTGACACAAATTGTCACACCTAAGTTCCATAATTTGCTGCTCAATGACCAGGTATCAAAAATGCATGAAATTTACATGTAAATGAGCATCAATGAGTCCACAATCATCACAAAAATTTTCAAGAATTTATTTAACACTATGAGCATTTCATGAACCAAATGGTAAAATGTATCAATTTTGAGCACATGTGAAATAAGTCTAGGTCAAACAATATTTTTGCCATGCACAACTTTGACCAATAGGTCAAACAAATTCTAAACTCAACAACAAAGTCAAAGAAAAAATTTCCATATTTTTCTGAATTTTTTACTATTTTTTATGAATTATTAAACATGTTAATGAATTTTTTAGAATTAATTAAATTAACTAAATTGACCAATGGCAGAATGGTAAATAGTCCAGCGCGGGGGAGGGAAACACACAATTTGAATTTTCAAATGGAAAATGTGGATCAAACAGTAAATTTTCAGAATTCAGCGTCTTCTTCCTCAGAATTTCCAGAAATCCGTAAAACACGACGAACATCAAATTAACACCAAAATCCACAAATGAGCATCCGTTGGAAAGGTCCTCTAACCTAGAATCCAAATATGAACTTAATTTTGTCTAACTATTCCTAAATCATACGAATCGATGAGGTTAGGGTTTTGGATCATAACTTCAAATCGAGATTGCGCAGCCTACGGTTGTCCATTTCTAAAACCACGAGCATATCCATATTCTACATGAGAAGCACTTTAAAACGCATATAACCAACAAGCTTTTCGTGAGATTCGATTTTCACTCACCTGGAAATTGCAGCGCCGAAATTGTTGTTCTTGAGACTCTATTTCCACAAACAGATGAGCAAGGATGATAATGAAGATGTTTGATGCGCTTACTTCAAGTCCAGGTAGCTTCTAGCGTCCGAATTCGAGTTTCACCATTGATGATGCACTTTTGGACAGCCGCGATTACAAACCTTTTCCTTCCAAACTTCCAAAACAGATTGAGATATTGATGAGTGGAGATGAATGCAAAAAGAATCTCGAAAATTGGTTGAGATTTGATGAAGAATTGTGGATTTGAAGTTCTTGAGTTCTTGAGAGAAAACTTGAGAATTTGGAAAGTTTTAGATCCAATCTTGGTAAAAGTGATTTTCTGTTATGATTAGGAAGGGATTATGATTATATATGAGTCCTTAATCCATGCTTAATCCACTTAATTAGCCAAATTGGAATGTTAGTGTAAATGGTTATTTCAAGTGAGGGGTAAAAATGTAATTCCACTATGACAGCTCATGCCACCTGTTAACAGCTCATGCAACCTCTAAATATCATATGTGAACCATTGCAACTTGTCCCATTCCCATTGGTGGTGTATTTCTCAAATTCACATGTGTGTGGTAATTGTCCAATTTTCACCATTTCATTCTTCAAGCCAAATTCCAATTTACAAAGCCTATGCAAGAAATGATGATTCCAACACACTCCAAATTCCATTTATGAGGTGTAGAAAAAAGTCCCATCTCCAAATTCCAATTATTTTGAAAGTTGGACAATTTTGCCCCTGGTCCAATTCAGCTGTCCAGTTGAAAAGTGACTTTTTGCCTTGGCCATTTTTGAACAAATCCAATGATGCACCCTCAAAGTACATGTCAAATGGAGTTTGTGCATATAAAGAACTTGCAATTTGGACAAAGTATGTGGTAATTATGGCCTCCTGATTACGGGTCATTTCTGAATTTCACTGATCCATAACTTGACAACCATACATGGGATTTTCAAGTTCTTGGACTTTTTGGAAAGGTGAGAACAAGATCTACAACTTTCATGTTGAACAATTTTTCATCTGAAGCTTCCTTGGACACGTGGCTTTAAGGTCCAAAACTTTCCATTTTTGGAAACTTCAATTACAAGTCACTTTCTATTTTTGGCAGTTTTTGTCCTGACTTGATTTTCTTCATTCTTAAGCTTCGAGATGTCTTTTAACACTTGTTCCAACATGAATGAAGTGTCTTCAACTCATTTCCACCTCCAAATCCATCAGATCATGTACAGTTGACCACAGTTGACTTTTCATCTGATAGATGAATCAGGCAATGCATAGATCAAACTGAGCCCCAATCTCCAACTGAAATGGCTCAAGGGTGATACCCTAGCCTCAATAAGCACAATATAATCACAAAATGAACCCCATAACCATCAGAAACCTCATCTCCTGATCCAGCCCTGATTGGCCCAATGCACCTGATTAGGGTTGACCAGTGGTCAAAACCCTAATCTTAAGGAATCTGCTTCAATCTCCTGATGACATCCAATGATGATGATGATGTATCATTACAATCAAGATGAAGATCAATGTCCTTTGAGAATCATGAAACCCTAATTCACAGCCCAATCCTCAGATGGCCATGACCAGTCAATGAAACCCTAGGCTTGCACCCTCTGACTTCCTCATCTTCTGATCAAGACTTGGGAAGATGGCTTGCACAATGTAACCACATGATATGCAATATGAAATGCCTAATGACCTAAAATGTATATGTACAATGATAATGCTAGTCCCAAGAGAGGAGGGCAAATTTTGAGGTGTTACACACGTTATATATTCAGAATCAGAATTGGCTATTAAAGCTAGACAATAACAAACCATTAGGGTACCAAAATTGTTTTCACACAAATACAACATTGTTATCATCAAAACTCAAGGTATAGATGCAGAACCAAATCTTATTTTAACAATCCCCCTTTTTGATGATGACAAAACATGTATTTTGATGAACAATTTTGTATATGGTAATCATCGAAGAATACATCTTACAGAAGCACAAAGCTCCCCCTGAGATGTATAAACCTACAAAGATGAAATCAGAATGAAAGAACACTTTCCTGATTAACCTTTTTGAAGTACCAAAGTAAATTTTCAGTCAGAATATGGCTTATCTTCAGAAGTTGATTGGTTTTGTCCAGAGCATTGGTTTACTAACATCAACATTATGATAAGCTTCACTTCAGAAGCTTTGTTGATTTCTTTTGAAGATGTTTTAGAGCTGGTTATCTTCTTTAAAGAAACTTGACTTTCAAGTCTAATTACTATAGAGGAAACTCTTCCTTATAGCTGGAGGCCAATGCCACGTTTTTCCGAAAGAACTTTCAGAAGTACTTTGATGCCAAGTACTCAATGTTCTAGGTTCAAAACATGAATATTAGTTCATTGAATTTGATTCTCAATCATCAGCTGAAGGTTGTATAGACTCAGATAAAAAACCATTTCATCAGAAACTGGTAACTTGTATTCTGATCTTTGAAACTTCATAAGAACTTTTGATGTTTCATTATAACCATTATGATTCTTGAAATATAACCCAAATCATTTAACAAACTATTCTTCAAAGGGTTGTTAGTAGAAAACATTATTCAATGTTTGAGTTCTTACTTAAGGAATTTAGGTATATCAAAATAACTATGAATCTTCCCTTTGGATATGTTTGTCCCCCTTTGTCCTCAATCAAAAAGACAAAATAATAAAATAAATAAAGATAAACAAAGAGATTTTCATTGATAAGCCAAAATAGGCAGAGAAGATACAACTAGCATTTAAAATAAAAATAAAAATAAAGGGCTAGAGGTTCTGAGGAGGAGGCGGAGGAAGTATGGATAGAATTATTTGAAACATCAAGTCCAGTTTGTCTAGACGTTATTTGGATAGCTTATCATCATCCTTGATTTCCTCAATGGTCTTCAAAAGTGCAACATGAATTTCTCCAGATGAAGTTTTAGCAGTAGATTGAGAAACAGAAACTCCAACTTGTTGAGTTTCAGAAACAACAATCTGAGCAGCAACTTCTTCTATTACGTAATCCTGATGTCCAGAAACAACTATAGGATCCTGAACAACCACAACTTCCTGAACAACTACTTCTTCCACGACTTCTGGAGTAACTTCCTTGACCTCTGGAGCAGGGAGACATAACTGGGAGTTTTGTAACTTCCAGATTTCCATTAAGGGAATAAACCCAGAAAGAAAGTTTCTTTCAGAAACTTTGTACCCAATATTCTTCAGCCCATAGATCTTGGAATTTATCCATCTTCTATAAGCTTCCTAAGCATAATCACTCTCAGCTGGATTTGCTGAAGAACGACTGATTGTCATTGCTTCATGCAAACGACTTATGGATTCTGATTCAAACTTCCTTAGAATCTTACCAATGTTGGGAGAGGGTTTTGGTGGTTTAGGGTAGCTAATAGTGAGGTCAATTTTTTATTCAACAAAGTCAGGACTAAAAACTGATGGAGTAGTGATATGAGAAGATTCAAGGTCGGAGATGACTGGTTCAAGCGCCACGAAAAATACAAAGGCGCCATCGGATTTTATTTATTCCAAAGGAAAGGGAAAATAGCGATAAAACCCCAAATGAGAGAAACGGTCTTGCAACCAAGAGCGGATTCGGAAGTCAGTTATACTAGGGGAAGGTATTAGCACCCCTCACATCCATGGTACCACATGGGAACCACTTGCTCGTATCAAATGTGTATGGATGTTGTTTATCTTTATGTTTCTTGCTATCGGGAATGAGATTAAAGAATAAGATAGGGAGAGAATAAGTTTTAAGTTAGTGTGCTCGTTAAGGATTTGGGCCCTTATGCCTACGTATCCTCATACGTGTAATAAGGAAATCAGAGCTTCGTAGTTCGGCTCATAAACATAACATTTGTTTGGTTGTTTTTATTGAATAGTGTTGACGTTTGCGTGCTAATTTTCACTTGCTTGTATAGTCTGGCATGGGAGTAGAAAGTATTTGCTTGTTTGCGGTAAAGCGGATACGCTTGGTTCGCACTCTAGCAGTTAAACATTACTTGCTCGCACATGGAGACTTAAGCTTCGTTCACGGTAGAATGGAAGTAAAACTTTCTTATTGAAAGGTTTTGAAGAGAAATCCTTAAGGAAAAAGATGATTTGATTTGTTGGGGTTTATTTTATGTACAGATACAAGCATCAAAGCCTTGGATAGATACATTCAACGGTCTAATAACTCGGGAGTTGAGAGGACGATGTTATCCTAACCACTCTTTTTCATCCAAAAAAGAGATTTGAATTGTGAAAAGAGTTTGGCAAGTCTAATCATTGGAAGTTATAGGGAGACAAGTATCTGATCCTTGACTAAATACAGTCAACAATCAGAGTACTTGGGAATTGAGAGGACCACGGAGTCCTAACTACTCTTTTTCTCCCTCATAGAGCCTATATCTAACTTGATTGAATAATTAGATGTTTTAAGGGGGGAAAGTCAAGTGTCGGGTCCTCAGGTTAGGTACGACCGACAACCCAAGTACTTGAATGTTGTGTACAAGCATTTACACCCCATTTTGTATTCCAATTTGTTATGAAAATGGTTTTGAAAAAGGAACTTGACATTGGATCAAGCGTTTGATTTTATTATAAAAATGTGAGTGAAGAATGGAGGAGAGAGATAGAATGAGGTTGAGGAGAGAATGGAGGAGGGATGTGAATAATGGATTATGGAATGGATGAGGAATACTTGACTTAGGATCAAGTAATCACGTTGCAATGGTGTGAGTTTTATTTGGAAAACAACTTGACGTTTAATCAAGTAACTTTTATTTCTTTTGAAATGATTTGTTTATCATTTTGTATTTTATCTTTTTTGATTATCATACATGGTGAATTAACTAGAAAGCAATAAATCTAAGCTATTACATGATCATGGGATGGGGGAACATTTAACCCACAATGGGGGGATGGATCCACACAATACAACATACATGGGAATGGAAAGAATTGTATGAATTAAAAACTATTAAACTATGTACCATGCCTAAAGCATACAAGTGACATGGTACTTCAAACAATACAAGGCTATTAATGCATTAAGGTAGGTTAGTAGCATGGCTAGCTAGGAGTGAGCTTGAATCTCAAAGTCACATGTGGAAACACAAAGTAACAAATGAGTTAGCATGAGATTAAGTCAAATGAATGAGAATGATGCAACAATATGTAAGCATGCTCAATGGTTAAAATCGATTTGAATGGTAATGGAGTAATCAACGAAAAGTAATCAAAGATCTATCATGAGATCATGGCCAATGAAATTAGACATACAAAGCATTCATCACCTAAATTGAAATGGGATTTTCAATTTAAAATATGATCACAAACCAAAGGAATAGATTAAATGTCAAATTAAAATGAATATTAGTTCTAAAGGATTAAAGTCTACCTAAGCATGAATTAAAATCGATCAAATGGAAAATTAACAATCCAAATTCTAGAATTGAATCTAATGGACATGGTCATACAAATCACCATACAAAAGTCAAATTGAATGAAAATTTAACCTAAGTTCTAATCATGATAAAATCAACATTAACCATATTAATCCACACAAAATCCACAAAAAGAAATAATCAGATTAAATAACTAAAAATTAATCATGGCATGGTTAATCAAATGAAAATTATTTCTAGAAAATTAAGAAAAAATAAATCTAATCTAAAATTTGATTAAACCTAATCTTTAATTAACTATCTGTTTAATCCCAACTAGGACTTAATCTAATTACTCATTAAAAATATGCTAATTCCTAATTATCTAAAAACATGAATTAAACATAATATTTCTATCAAGATTAACGAGACAACATCAATATTAATCAAAAAAATAACTAGAATAAAAATAAATTAAGAAACTTAACCATGGATTAACAAAGAATTAAGAGGAAAGAAAAAAACTATGAGCATGGGCCTAACAATGTGGGGGTGAGACGGATAGGGGGTGGTGAATCCAAATTATTTGGGCCAAAGGCCCAAATTTTCAGAGGCGAAACCACTCACACTCGGTTTGCCACTCGTGGAGCTCCATACCCGAAAGAAGAAACAACTCAAAGCTTTTGTCATCCAATTTGAAGGCTAGGTTGAGAATGACACCTTGCGGCATGCGAAATTGTTCCACCCTCACACGAAGAAATCGTGACTCACCTCAATTATACGGTGGGTTCTTGATGAAATGCCTCATCACGTTGATGACAAAGAGTGGAGAATTGTGGAATCGCGGATCAAAGTCTTTCACGATGTCGGAGACGAAATTTTGCTCGGTTGCGTAAGACTCACGCTCCAGCAATCAACTATCAATCACGAGCCAATTTCTTTATTCGTGAAGGAAGAAACGCACTCGACTCCGCATCCAATCTTTGCGTCAATGTTGAATTCCAAATCGGACTTGTGTGCAAAATGGGGGAAATTGGAGGAAGGTAGATTCTTGCTTTGCATTTATGCTGACACTCGAAGGTATTATTATGATCAATCTTGCTTCATCAATGGAGAAGCATAACAGAAGAAATGATAAACATTAACAGAAGAAAAGAAGAATTAGCAGAAGAAAAGAGAAGGAAATATTAAGAAGAATTGTTAATGAATTAGATTGTTTACATGTGGCAATGCATCACTTATATATTACAATCTTATCTCATAACCACCAATCACAATAGAGCAAACTAAACTAACTAACCATACAACTAATCCAACTGTATTAATCATTTAGCTTAAACTATATTGATCAAAATGGTTAATCTCAACAACCCCTCTCAAGCTAAGCATGGTGAATGTTGATCATGCCAAGCTTGGAAATAAACTTGTTGAAGGTTGAAGTTGGTAATGCCTTGGTTAGAAAATCAGCAAGCTGCTCATGAGTGGAAATAGGTAGGAGTCGAAGTAAACCTTGTTGAAGCTTCTCATGAACCAAGTGGCAATCGATTTCGAGATGTTTAGTTCGTTCATGGAATACCGGATTGGACGTAATATGCATTGCACTTTGGCTGTCACAATAGAGAACAGGGAGTTTGGTATACTTGATGTGCAGCTCCTTCATAAGAATTATCAACCAAAGCAGTTCACATGTGACAAATGACAGCGCACGATACTCAGCTTCTGATGATGATATGGAAATAGTGTCCTGCTTCTTTGCACGCCATGATATTAGAGAAGTGCCAAGAAAGAAACAATATCCTGAAATGGATCTCCTTGAATCAATGCAGCCCGCCCAATCAAAATCTGAGAAGCCAAGCAGTTGCATTTCAGCATTTCTTCGAAATAATATTCCTCTGCCAGGGCTGTTCTTCAAGTAGCATATGACTCTACAAGCAGCATGATAGTGTGCCATTGTTGGATTGTGAAGAAACTGACTGAGTTGTTGCGTGGCATAAGTGATGTCTGGGCGTGTGGTGTTAAGATACAGCAGATGACCTATCAATCGTCTGTATGCTCCAATATCTTCAAAAGCCTTTCCACTGTTAGCATGTAATTTAACAGATGGATCAGTAGATGTGGGAGCTGGTTTGGATCCAAGCATACCAGATTCCTGCAAGAGATCAAGATAGTATTTTCTTTGTGATAGTGAAATCCCTTCCTTTGAATGAGCAACTTCGAGGCCAAGAAAGTACTTGAGTATGCCCGGGTTTTTGATGCTGAAATTTTTATCTAGGATGAGCTTAATATGATCAAATTCAGACATAGAGGTTCCAGCTAGGATTATGTCATCAACATATACTAAAATGGCTGTAAAGTGAGCATCAGTTTTCAAAGTGAAGAGAGAATAATCAGAAGTAGACTGAGTGTATCCTTGTTGAAGTAGTAAAGCTGTTAGTTTTTCATACCATTTGCGACTGGCTTGTTTCAGACCATATAAACTCTTTTGGAGTTTGCATACTTGATTGGGCCTGTGACATGTAACACCTTTGGGTATAGTCATATACACATCTTCCTGTAATTCCCCATGTAGAAAGGCATTGTTAACATCAAGTTGATGTAAAAACCAATTGTTGATGGTTGTAGTTTTCAAGAAGGGTTCTGACAGTGGTAAGCTTTGCTACAGGTGAGGAAGTGTCAAAGAAGTCAAGCCCTTCAATTTGGTTGTACCCTTTGGCAACAAGTCTAGATTTATACCTTTCTATTGTGCCATATGCTCTATGTTTCACTTTAAAAACCCATCTGTTACCAATTGGTTTGACATGTAGTGGCAGATCAACTATGTTCCAAGTCCTATTCTTGTCTAATGCATCTAATTCAGACTTCATGGCCTTGATCCAATGTTCAGACAAACATGCTTCTTTGTAGTTCTTTGGCTCATGTGTACGAGTGATATTGGATGCAAAAACACGATGAGATGTAGATAGAAAATGCAGGGAATCATAATTTGAAATAGGATAATTAGTTTTGGTTGTACCTGATGATGACTTGACTGCTGATACATCAGATGTATTGCACACATAATCTGAGAGATAATGAGGTGTATGTTTAGCTCTAACAGGCCTAGATTGGATGTTGTCAATATCTGGTGTATAAGGGACAGGTTGAGTGTCATGGTTTTCATCAGTATTATCTAAAGATTCAAGGTGAATATTTGAATGGTGCAGTGTGTCAATGGTTGTGTTAGGATTATGCTCATGTTCCTCAGCTGTGAATTCAATGTTTTGTGATGGAACATGTATGATAGGTTCATTTTGTGGTGAGTCATTAGGATCTTTGTAAGGATGATAGGTCCAATTAGTGGAATTAACATTTGAATAAGGGAAAATATGTTCATGATGTATGACATTTCTAGAAACAAGAATTGTATGACTGTTAATGTCATAGAGTATCACACCCTTCATACAATTCTTGTATCCTTAGAAAACACATTTTCGACCTCTTGGCTCAAGTTTTGTTCTGTGCATATGGAGTGTGGATGCAAAAGCAAGAGATCCAAATACTTTGAGACTATGCATATCTGGATGTGCATTGTGCATTATGAAATGAGGAGAAAGATTGTTTAAGACTTGTGTAGGGAGTTTATTTATAATGATTGTTGCATGTAAAATAGCATATGACCAGAATTCCTTTGGAAGTTTTGATTGAAAAAGAAGAGCTCTTCCAACATTTAGTAAATGTTGGCGTTTCCTCTCCACTAGACCATTTTGTTGTGGAGATTCAACACAGCTGGTTTGATGAATGATTCCCTTAGATGAAAAAAATTCAGGGATGTTAAACTCAGGTCCATTATCAGTTCTGATAGTTTTGACATGAAGCTTATGTTGGTTTTCTATGAGATTGACAAAGTTTATAACATGCTGTCTAGCTTCAGACTTGGTTTTCATTAATGTTATCCATGTATATCTGCTACAATCATCAATAGCAGTTAAAAAATATGAATGACCATGTAAAGATTGGACTGCAAGAGGTCCCCAAATATCAAAATGGATCAAGTCATAAGGGTGTGCAGCTCTATTATTACTAACAGTATAAGGGAGCTTTCTTTGTCTAGCATAGCAACAAACATCACATGCATCTTTATGATTAACCTTGATAAAAGGGAATTGGGAATGTAGGTACAATAATCTGTTTTGAGATAAGTGTCCTAATCTAAAATGCCATAAGGCTTTATCAGGTAAAATGACATTGGCTATTAAGGCAGAGGTTAAATCAGGTGTGTATGTAGCAGGTGAATCATTATCTCTCAGTGTTAGATAGTACAATCCATTTTTCTGCTCAGCAAAACCAGTCATCTTCATGGTGATTTTGTCCTGTATGACACATTGTGATTTAAGGAAATTGACATTGTAATTAGAGGATTCACACAACTTTGAAATAGATAATAAGTTCAGAGAAAATTCAGGGAGCAAAAGCACATTATGCACAATGAAATCAGGAGAAAAATAAATTGTGCCAGAGTGGTTAGTAATAAGGCATTGTCCATTTGGCAATCTAACAGTGATGGGGATAATTTTCTTATGTGAATGAAACCATTGGACAGAACTACATATGTGATCAGTAGCTCCTGAATCAATGATCCAAGAACCACTACTACTACTATGCATACAATGATATGTGTTACCTGTTGATGGATGACCAACAACAACTTGGTTGGAAGAAGCATGTCCTGAAGATTGGCCAAGACTTGATTTCTGAAGTAGATCCATTAAGGCACTGAATTGACCTTGAGTCATAGGTGAATTGTCACTTTGAATGTCAGCACCATGAGATGAAGATCCATCATTATTTCCATCTGATGCCACATTGTTAGCTGAATTCTGAAACTGTTTCTTCATATGAGGTGGAACACCATGTTTCTTAAAGCAATTTTCAACAGTGTGGTTAGTCTTGCCACAGAATGTGCAAAGGCTAACACCATGCTTGAATGCATTATTTCTTGCTCCAAACCTCTTGGAATCAGCATCATTAATCAGTGTTTGAGACTCATCATTTGGAATAGGGAGCTGAATTTGTCGCTCATGTTGAATAACCATGGAAAATATCTTATTCATAGTTGGCAAAGGATCCATTAACAAGATTTGGGACTTCACTACAACAAATTGGTCATTTAAACCAGTCAAGAATCTGATAATCTGTAGTAGCTGGTGATGAGATCTTGCACTGCGCATAGCTTCACAGGTACACTTTATGCGACAGGTACAAGTTGGTAAAGGCAAATACAGATCCAGTTCTTCCTAAAGAATTTTAAGATCAGAGAAAAAATCAGTTATTGATTTGGTTTCTTGCTTTAAGTTGTAAATTTCTTGCTGCATCTCAGAAATACGTATGAGATCACCCTGGGAAAACCTTTCTTTCAAATCGTTCCATACATTAAGCGCGTTCTCCATGAAAACTATAGACTGTGAAATTGAATCTGAAACAGAATTCATGATCCAAGAATGTACAAGCATGTTGCAGCGGTTCCAAGCACGCAGAGATGGATCGAAAGAATCAGTTGGAACAGGAAGAGATCCATCAATGAACTCAATCTTCATTTTGCCACCAAGAGCCCTCTTCATGCTTCGAGCCCATGAGTGATAGTTGGAACTAGTGAGTTTGGGAAGGACTGTAACTGAACCAGGGCCATCGCTGGGGTGGACAAAGTAGGGTGAAGTTTGATCCAAAGTAGTATCAGTTGATGAAGATGAAGCTCAAGAAGGAGCCATGGATGCAGAAAAAATTGAAAGAAGAGATGGAATGATGTAAAAAGATTCAGTTGGATAGTAGCGGAAGGAGGATCGAATTGGCGAATGATACCATATTATGATCAATCTTGCTTCATCAATGGAGAAGCATAACAGAAGAAATGATAAACATTAACAGAAGAAAAGAAGAATTAACAGAAGAAAAGAGAAGGAAATATCAAGAAGAATTGTTAATGAATTGGATTGTTTACATGTGGCAATGCATCACTTATATATTACAATCTTATCTCATAACCACCAATCACAATAGAGCAAACTAAACTAACTAACCATACAACTAATCCAACTGTATTAATCATTTAGCTTAAACTATATTGATCAAAATGGTTAATCTCAACATGTATGCCTCTCTCTCAAAATTCCTTTTGAGAATTTATCCTCCCCTAAATCCTCTTTCTGCTTCTTGGCTCGTCTTCCTGTTGAATTTTCCTGCTGCTAGCCCCGTATGCGCTATGTTTCTGTTTCCCTTCTTCTTCTTCTGTTTTCTTTTTTGTTATGTTGTTTCTGCGAATTTCTGGTATTTGGTGGAATTTTGCTCAGAGGGTGTGTTGATTCGGTTGATGATTTGTGGGAGGTTCGAAGAAGATCGAGGTTCAGTTATGGAATCTTTGTTATATGATTGAAGTTGGGAGTGTTTTGTTGATGTTAGGGTGAGGAGAAGAAGAACGTTCGTTCCGCTAAGGGGTTTGAGGGTGATGAAGTTTTTTATGAGGGTGAAGAAGAGGGTGGTTATCTTGAGGGAGTGCTCAAAACTCATTTCTGTTTTTGGGTTCCGTTCTATATATTATTAGAGGTTTATGGATTGTGGTAGTTATTTCTGAACTGAATTCAGTTTATGGAGGTTAGGTGTTCTTATGAAAAAAAATAGGAGAAAAGCCCTTTGGTTGAGTCTAGCTTATCGGTTATATCCTGTTATTTTTCAGTTGGAGTTTGTTAGGGAGGTTTTGTCATGTTGTTGGCAAAAGTTGTTATGATTGGTTACCACAGTTGGGGAATCGGTTAGCTAGTTATGAATTCTGTTATATTCTGTTATCGGGAAAGCATCATTTGCTTTTGTTCTGCCGATTTTAGGGGGTTTTGGTTCTGGTTTTTATGTCGGTTGGCGGTATCATCGCAGCTTTGGTTATGAAGATTAGAGGTTTAAAAGTTGTCATCAAAGTTTGTTATTTCTATTGGTTTTTTGTTTCAGTTTTCGGGTGATTCCAAGAGCTGGTGAGGATGAAGAAGTTCCCGTTGTGATTAGCGAGGTTGTCGTTCTTATATACTCTCGGTTTTGTCGCCTTCTGTTAGTTTTTTTTTCACAGTTTATTATTCTGTTTTAGATATTGCAGTAGGTTTGAAATCCGTAGAATCAATTATTCATTGACTGAACCGAATCTTGAAATGTGTCGTGGCTATTTGTTAATACTTTTAGGATTTATGACTTATGCTGAAGTTGTCTAGGTGCTGGTGAAATAGGATATTACTGCTTGATACTCATTATGAAAATGTTAGTAAAAACTGTTAGCAGGTTGGCCGAATGTGATGTTATTGTTTGAGAGAGAAATTGATGCACAAATTTATACCTTTTAGCCTTCTTAAACATCCCATGAAGTGGTTTGGTTCACTGATTTTTTATACTTTGGGTGCAGGTTAACTGCTTGGATGCGAGTTGCTTAGTTCGGGGCTTGCTTGGAATCTTGGATGCTAAAATGCAATGGAGTTCTTTCGGACTTTGTGGCATTGGCTCATGTTGTGTAATAGTAGAAATGTATGAGATTATTGAATTTGAAATGTGATGAAATGGTTGTAATGGTTATGTAGTTTATGAAATGTATGTGGTAATGTTACCTTGTAACCTTGGATTGGAAATTGTAGTGATTGTATAATGGTATTGGTTTAGAAATGAACATGTAATTAGGTTTTGGCTGTAATTAGGTTTTGGCTGTAATTTGGACTTGATTGAAGTGATTGTAAAGAATAAGAATGGTTGTAACTTGGTTTATGGAAATGGATAGTTTGAAAGTGAATTGGTCTATGATGTATGTAGGTATTGAATTGGTTTATGTAAGTTGAAAATGGGATGTAATGGAAATGTATTTGGAAATTGAATGTAATTGAATGAATTGAACGAAGACGATTAAAAAATGGACTTAAAAGTATGAAGATGATAAAAAATGGATTTCGGTTAGATGGTTGACTTTGGTCAATTGGTTGACCAAAAAGTCAACTTAGGTTGAAATGTTCATTTTCTTGTGAAAATAGACCATGGTGACAATGCAATGCACAAATGAACTGGAACTATATTATGAATTAATTATCTAATGAACCAAACATAAGCCAAAGTCTTGACCAACTATGAACATGTATGCACCATGACTGAATGTGAATACGATTGGAAAGCCCAATGTTCTTAAACCAAATAAAATAATGCCAAATTCCAAGACGTGAAGTTCAATCACGCCAACCCGACCAACTGATACTTAATCAAGCAATTGTAACACCTTTAATGAATTCTAACCAATGAATCAGAACCATGGATCGTGAACAAACAACCGAATCATTCATAACGAACCAAGTGAATCATATGCAACCTCCCTGAATTAGGGTTTCCACTATGCTCACTGTAAGATGAAAAGTTCCAACACAACCATGTCCATCACATGAATCCTATCCTGGAGACTTAACCTTCATTCCATGCCTTGTATGATAAAACCCTTGAACCCATGTTTTTTTTATGTTTTTCAAATGCAAGTGGAATGTGTTATGATACAATGGATATATGGATGAGATGATATCTTATCAGGATATGCAAATGCTTAGGGTTAGTGACCTAGATGAACTTGTGAAGGGTAGGGTGAATTTTGGGGTATGACAACTCCTACCATCATTCAGTAATATGTTAGTATATGCTTTCCTCTATGTCATACCCCAAAATTTGCCCGTTAATATTACAAGGCATTTCTAAGGCACTCCAACTTATTTTTCAAGGCATTGATCTTAAAAGAACAAGGACCCAGCACACAGACGACAAAATCCAGAAAATGGCCTAAACTGGTTTGCTCGCTAGGCGAGCAATTCCTTCGCCTAGCGAACCCTTCGCTACGCCACTCTCCTAGCGAAGCTTGCGAATACCAGAAAATTCCGGGCTTCATTCTGAGCCCATTAGGTCATAAAAAGAGCATTATAAATACCACAACTTCAATCAGAAAAAGGGGAGAAAAAAAAAGGGAAGAGAAAGGAAAACACTGACAGACAGCAAACCCTGGAGGCTAACCCAGAGAATTCAGAGCAACCCTAAAGGAAACCCTGAAGGAAACTCATCTGCACCAAGGTTACCTCCGCCCAACTCAATCCGACTTGCCAATTCAAGGTTGCAATTCAATTGCAAACAGGTTTGCATTACTATTACCGCCTTATGTTCTTAACTTGCATGTGGCATTATGATTGAATTTATGAAAATATCTCAAGTTTTTGCATGTGAATTTAAGTATGTATGAATATCTTGAACGTTTAACCAAGTAATTTCTGTAATGGATGCCATAGGGTGTGAAGCTTGCTGAAATTGTACTGTTATCGAAACCAGAACCCGCAGCCGCTCGCTAGCACATCGCTAAGCGAGCATGCAGCGAGTATTCGCTAAGCCTTCGCTAGGCGAGGCAGGAGCGAACGTGACAGTCGTTGACTTTTCTGTCCTGATTTTTGCTCATCTGACATGTTTTATCATAGCCATGCATTGTTTACCTGACCCTATTACTGTTGTGATTTCTTTTGTGGTGTAATTCTCGATTGCACCCTGATTTGGTATTCTGACCTGTTTGCTGAATTTTGGAAGGGTTCACATACTCCCGGAAAAGGTAGCTTGCTAGGTATTCCACTTTATTTGTGGGATACCCTTGTGGAGATTCATCCTAATTATTTAATTGATTTTAATGTGGAGATTCACCCTAATTACTTAATTGATTTTAATGTGGAAATTCATCCTAATTACCTAATTGATTATAAAATATTGCCTTTGAATATGTGATCTTGGACCCCTCTTTGTTGCCTTACGGTATTACGGTCATGTCCCGCGAATGCGGGGATACACTTAGCAAAGACCCTTCGATTAAATCATCATGTCCCTATAAAATAAATCATAGTCCCTCGGATGTTGCCTTCGAATATATGATTTTGTCCCTCGATGACCCTTCGGTGTAGCCTACGGTTAAATGATGATCGTCCCTTCGAATGCTAAGGTATCCTTACAAATGTTGCCTTCAATGACCAATCGATGACCCTACGATGACCCTTTTACATCCAAAGGATAAAACTACTTACTTCTCAATAGTAAGGACAGTTTTACCCTCATAAGGATAGGAAATGCCCATAAAGGTTTTGGGTAGGTATAACTCTTAATTGCTGACTCACAACCTAAAACATTTTTCATACCTCACACTTTGCAAAACATCTACTAGAAAATCACCACTTGGTATACATTCGTACTAGAACCATTGCCAAGTTATATTTTTCTAAACCGCTTTCAAAATTAAACGAGATAAATACTTTGTATACATTCGTACAAGAATCATTACAAAGTTAAACTCTCTTTTCAAAACATTTTTTAAGCAATTCACAAACACTTTTTCAGACAAACATAAGTGATCGAGAAATTAAGAGCCCATGGATAACCATGGATACAAAGGGTGCTAACACCTTCCATTTGTATAATGTACCTCCCGAAGCCAAAATCTAATCAAGGTCTTTCCTGTTCTTTTCCGCCTTTCCTTATTGGTTAAAAGAAAAGTCGGTGGCGACTCTTGCTATCCGCGACATTTGCTTTCCAAAGCAAAAACACACAAAGTCAGTTCACCGTATGACAGAACTGGCGACTCTGCTGGGGACTTAAAAAGAGAGGTTACCTTAAAAAACAAGATCACTTATTCAAATTGTCTGATTTACTTTTAAGGGATTGCTTGGGTATTTTATGCTTGAGTGAAAGATCCTACACCCGGATCTAGTGTACCTTAGGTAAGTAGCAATAGATCATCGCGACTATCCGGCGTATACTGGAATGGTCAAAATGATGGCTACGGTTAATGTGACACTTTGGATGTCCTGATGTTCCTCATGTTTACTTGAGGAAAAATTTGGCTTCCGCGTGGTGTCATCAAAGCATTAACCAGACCTTTAGAACCCTAATTGACTCATCCTAGCCATTAGAAAGTAGTGAGATAACTGACTTCGGTTCCGACTGGGGTTGGTTGAGACTCGATACTACACTCTTTGAGATTGGACTTTAGGGAAGCTTCGGTCAACCACTTGGTGTTGCACTGAAGTGGACTTAAAGGAAGGTTAATGATTTGAGATCCTTCTAGAACCCGGTTACTATTCTAGGACAGGTTAAACCAACCAAACTTCAGTGGGGAGGGTATTTACCTATGGAACTCATGCAAGCCTTAAAACCTAAGAATGATTGTTGTGTGACTTGTTTGTGCTTGTTACTTATTTAACATCATAACATCATAACATCATGGCATTGTACTAACCATTCAAGGACTTAGGGATTTAACGTTGCTCTGTTTTGTAAGGCTATGGCTCCCAGGAAGACCATCCGGATCAATTTTGTAGCCATCTCTCCTCAACTCAAGGATTTAGTGTCAGAACTTCCCGATCAGGCTCAGTTCATCAAGAAACATGGTTCTCTCCTCAATTTGGTTACCACTGGTTTCAAAGAAGATATGATGAGAGTTCTATTCCAGTTCTTCGATCCTAAACATCCTTGCTTCACATTCCCAGATTATCAGTTGGTACCCACATTAGAAGAGTTTTCCCGGATGCTTGGGATACCTATTCTTGATCAAACACCTTTCAGTGGTTTAGAAAAGATTCCGAAGTCTGAAGAAGTTGCCGCAGCTTTACACATGACAAAGTCAGACATTGAAACCAACTGGGTAACAAGAAGTGGAGTTAAGGGTTTACTTGCCAAGTTTCTGATAAATAAGGCCCGAGAATTCTTAAAAGATATGAATGTCCATGCTTTCGAAGATGTCCTAGCATTACTAATATATGGTTTGGTGCTATTTCCTAACCCGGATCAATTCATAGACATGAATGCTATTAAGATATTTCTCACTCATAACCCTGTGCCTACCTTGCTTGGAGACATTTTGCATTCCCTTCACACCCGTACTATGAAAAGGCAAGGGACTCTCATGTGCTGCATACCTTTATTATCTAGGTGGTTTATTTCACACCTTCCTCAATCAGTCTTGAAGAATGAGCAGAATTTGAAATGGTCTCAAAGGATAATGTCACTCTCCCATTCAGACATCCGTTGGTGTCCTCATCTCGAAGAAAATGTTATCCTCATTGACCGTTGTGGAGAATTCTCTAACGTACCACTCCTGGGAATGAGGGGAGGTATTACTTATAATCCTGCTTTAGCCCTACGTCAGTTTGGTTGTGCTCGAAGAGATGGTCCACATGAAATGATTATCCAAGGCACTGTGTTTGACTATGACAATGATTCTCAAAGTCTCCGTCAAAGGTTTATACGAGCTTGGGGCATGGTGAAAAGAAGCACTTTAGGACAGAAAAACTCTATTCCTATGGAACCTTATCTCAGATGGGTACGCGCCAGAGCTCGTGAGCTTGTCATGCCATATCTTGCAGTCGGACCGCTGATTGTTGAACCAGAAGTTGAAGGAGGTACTCCTCAGATCATTCCTTATCCAGATATGCCTACCGATGTTGAAGAGTTGAAGAGATCCTGGATCCAATTGAGAGAGGAAAGGGATACTTTTGAAGCTCAGTTCTGTGCTGAAAGGAAGAAAGTGTTAGAACTCACCAGCCAGCTTAATGAGGAACGAAGACTCAATACATATCTTCGCCCGAAAAGAAGCCGTCCCTGGGAGACTTGAGCTTTCATTGTATTTTATTATTTTGTTGTAATAAATATTGATTACAAAATTATTAATAAAAGTTCCTTTCTTGGCGGTTTATGCAAAGTTAAATTCCAAAAGTCCTTGAAAACATTTCATACATTGCATAACATAACATTGCATAACAGGTATTCTAAAGGATCTATGTTCTCACGGTCTTCCTATTGCAAACAGAAAAATGGCCCTCGAACAAACTGTCAAAGATCTCCAGGCTCAAAATGCTCAATTCCAGGAGATGATCTTGAGCTTATCCAAGGGGCAGGAGGAACTGAAGGCTCTCTTGCTCGAGAAGAAGAAGGACAAGAAACCTGTGAGTTACATTAACCCGGGAAGAAGGCTTAAAGGACAGGCTGCAAGAGTCAAGATTAGACTTCCGAAGGATCAAGAAGAGGAGACAGAAAATGATTCGGAAGATGAGAATGCTGATCCTCTCAACCATGAGGACGACGATGAAGATTATGAAGATGAACAGTACTCTCCGAAGGATGATAAGTACAAGTTGCTGGAAGAACGTATGCTAGCTATGGAGGGTCAAAAGGCGCCCGGTCTGGACTTCGAAAGCTTGGGTCTGGTCCCTGATGTGGTCATTCCTCGCAAATTCAAGGTCCCCGCTTTCACTAAGTATGATGGGGCATCTTGTCCTCAGATGCATCTGAGAGCTTACGTGAGAAAGATTCAGCCGTATACCACTGAAAGGAAGCTATGGATCCATTTCTTCCAAGAGAGTCTGTCTGGCACATAGTTGGAGTGGTATTATCAGCTCGAGAGCTCTAACATCCACACCTGGACTGATTTAGCGACAGCTTTCTACAAGCATTACCAATATAATTCTGAATTAGCACCTACTCGGCTACAGTTGCAGAATATGACTATGGGCTCTAAAGAAAGCTTCAAAGAATATGCTCAAAAATGGAGAGATTTGGCTGGCAGAGTCAAACCCCCTATGACTGATCGAGAATTAGTGGACATGTTCATGGGTACACTGACTGGTCCATTCTACAGCCATCTACTGGGAAGTTCTTCATCGGGTTTCACTGACCTTATATTGACGGGTGAACGTGTTGAAAGCGGTATTCGAAGTGGAAAGATACAGGCAGCTACCTCTGCAAGCACCAGAAAGCCCCATCAGGGAAAGAATGAGTCAAATGCTGTGTACGGTGAAAGGGGTCATAACAAGAAAAGCCGTGACCATACCATTGGAGCAGTTACAATTGCAGCACCGCCAGCTCAAAACTTCCAGCACAGACAAGACAGGCCAAGAAGGCAGTTTACCAAGATCAATATGACTTTAGCACAAGCACTGCAGGGTATGCTAAAGGCAAATTTAATTACCCTCAGAGGCCCTCCCGCAAATCTTAACACTACTTCGCCTCGTTATAATCCCAATGCCAGGTGTGCATATCACTCCGATAGCCCCGGGCATGATACAAACGATTGCTGGTTGTTGAAGAATAAGATTCAGGACATGATCGACGCTGGGGAAATTGAATTTGATCCTCCAGAGACTCCCAATGTCATCACTGCACCTATGCCTAATCATGACAAGACCGTTAATGTTGTGAATGACAATTCCCACATTACTACTGTAGCGGACTTAACATCTCCTCTTCTGATCATCAAGAAGAATTTGTTGCAAGCTGGTTTATTTCCAGGTTGTGCTGAAAACTGCGATCTCTGTATGCTCCGACCCAATGATTGCCTGAAATTGAGGAATGGTATTCAACGGCTGATGGATGATCGTACAATTCTCTTTGAGAAGATTCCTAAGGTGGAAAACCCTATTGAAGAAATATCTGTGATTGCTAAGTCCAAAGTTCCGGTGAAGATTACCGCTACTAGAGTGCCTGTGAAGATTACTGCTGAGCCCAAGGTAGCTCCCTTGATCATTACTGCACCTGGCCCAGTACCGTATTCCTCAAGCAAAGCCATTCCGTGGAATTATGGAGGTGACGTTTACATCCATGGCGTAAAGCAGGTTGGTAATTCTGCTAATCCTAACGACATTGTTGGGACTAGTAGAATTACCCGAAGTGGAAGGATCTTCTCTCCAGAAATCTCACCTCCCGCCCCTGAAACTCGAGGAAAGGAACCAGTGATCAACCCTTCTCAATCAAAGACATCGGTCGAAGTTACTACTGAAGATGTTGCCAAGCAGGAAGTGGAGGAAATGCTGAAAATCATCCGTAAGAGTGATTTTGATGTGGTAGAGCAGCTGGGGCATACTCCGTCTAAAATTTCGATGTTATCCTTGTTGTTATCTTCTGAATCTCATGCTCATGCATTGATAAAATTCTTGAAGACCGCTCATGTACCTCAGGAGACATCTGTCGATCAGTTCGAAAACTATGTTGCTAACCTGACTGTTGACAATGGCCTAGGTTTTTCCGACGCTGACCTGACGCCAGCAGGAAAGAATCACAATAGAGCTCTGCATATCTCCATTGAGTGTGAGGGGATCACCTTATCTCACGTATTAATCGACAATGGCTCTTCTTTGAACGTACTGCCGACAGCTGTGCTCGATAAGCTTGATTATAAGAGCATCGAATTGAAACCTAGTGATACTGTGGTGCGTGCGTACGACAGTGCGAAAAGTGTTGTCCACGGTGAAGTGGTTCTCCCTATCAAGATAGGACCTCAAGTCTTCAACACTATCTTTCACGTAATGAACATTCGTCCTGCCTATTCCTGCTTGCTGGGACGCCCTTGGATTCATGGGGCAAGTGCCGTAACTTCATCTCTCCATCAAAAGCTGAAGTATCCAATAGAGGGTAAGATCGTCACTGTGTGTGGAGAAGAAGAGTATATTGTTAGTAGTGTGCAGGCCTTCAGATACGTCGAGATGGATGGCGAATTCTTCGAGACTCCTTCTCAGTCATTTGAAGTGGTTCCTCCGCCCAGTCCTGTCCTTAAGCCAACTCCCCTTGTGCCCAAGGTTATTCGTGCTCCCCCTGCTATGATTTCTCTGAAAGACGCTCGAGCCGTGGTTGAAGATGGTGGTCGTACTGGCTGGGGTCAACTGATCGATGTACCGTACAAGTCTGATAAGTCTGGCCTGGGGTTTAACTCTGAAAAGATAGTCAAAGATCAGATTAATGCTGTAGAAGATGCTGATAGCGATTATGACTTGGATAGCTGGATTTTCCCAACAGTTGGTGACAGACTCAATAATTGGAAGGCCGAAGACACTATCCCGATTTCCTTTAGTCAGGAGTAATTGTTATTGTCTATTTTAGTGTTGCAAATTTTTAAATTGAACTTCTTAAAGCATTGTGTCTATGCCCGGGGCACAATAGCTAATTTGTTAAGGGTTTTGTCATTGTCATAAGCATATTCACATTCAATAAATCAATGGACGTTTTGCATTCAAATATTGCGCTCTTTATCTTTCCTGTCATCTTTCGAACAAGCTATGTTTTCTTACGCACACTCACGTAATGAATTGCAGCTCCATATCCACTCTGGATCCTGTTGATAATAGTTCTGCTACTGTTAATCATGACTTTGAAAATCCGATCTACCAAACCGAGGATGGAAGGGAGGAAGATTGTGAAGTACCTGAAGAGCTTGCCAGACTGGTACTGCAAGAAGAAAAGACTATACAGCCGCATGAAGAGCCAATCGAAATTGTAAATCTGGGTACTGAAGTGGACAAGAAAGAAGTCAAAATAGGAGCAGGCTTGGGAAACAGTGTCAAGGAAAGATTGATTCAGATGTTACATGACTATATTGAGATTTTTGCTTGGTCTTATGAAGACATGCCAGGACTGGATACTGATATAGTAGTACATCGTTTGCCGATGAAGGAAGATTGTCATCCTGTTAAGCAAAAGGTTCGTCGCATGCGTCCTGAGATGTCAGAGAAAATCAAAGCCGAAGTTATGAAACAGTTCAATGCCGGTTTTCTAGCCGTTACTTCTTATCCCCAATGGGTTGCTAATGTGGTACCAGTGCCGAAGAAGGATGGTAAGGTGCGAATGTGTGTCGATTACAGGGATTTGAATAAAGCGAGTCCCAAAGATGACTTTCCACTTCCGCACATCGATGTTCTGGTAGATAACACCGCTCAACACAAAGTATTCTCCTTCATGGATGGATTCTCAGGTTATAACCAGATTAAGATGGCACCTGAAGACATGGAAAAAACTACGTTTGTGACGCAATGGGGCACTTTCTGTTACAAAGTAATGCCATTCGGTTTAAAGAACGCCGGGGCAACGTACCAGCGTGCTATGGTGGTTTTGTTCCATGATATGATTCATCATGAAATAGAAGTATATGTGGATGACATGATAGCCAGATCTCATACTGAAGAAGAACATCTCGACCATTTGTACAAATTGTTTGAGAGGTTGAAGAAATACAAGCTGAGATTGAACCCGAACAAATGCACCTTTGGAGTAAGATCCGGTAAACTCTTGGGATTTATTGTCAGTGGCAGAGGAATTGAGGTTGACCCGGCCAAGGTGAGAGCTATTCAAGAAATGCCAGTTCCCGGTACAGATAAAGAAGTCAGAGGTTTCTTGGGACGTTTGAATTATATTGCCCGGTTTATCTCCCGTTTGACCGCTACCTGCAAACCCATCTTCAAGTTATTGAGGAAAAATCAAGAGATGATATGGAATGATGAATGTCAAGAAGCTTTTGACAAAATCAAGAAGTACCTCCAAGAACCTCCAATTCTGATGCCACCAGTTGAAGGAAGACCTCTAATTATGTATTTGACCGTGTTAGAAAATTCAATGGGGTGTGTGTTGGGGCAACATGACGAGTCTGGTCGAAAAGAGCATGCCATATACTACCTTAGCAAAAAGTTTACCAACTGTGAAACAAGATACTCACTGCTCGAGAGAACTTGCTGCGCTTTGGCCTGGGCTGCTCGCCGACTAAGACAATATATGTTGAATCATACCACTTTATTGATTTCTAAGATGGATCCTATCAAATACATATTTGAGAAACCTGCCCTCTCCGGAAGAATAGCAAGATGGCAGATGATTTTAACAGAGTATGATATCCAGTATACTACCCAGAAAGCAATCAAAGGAAGCGTGCTAGTTGATCATTTGGCTCATCAGGCAGTGGATGATTATCAATCTATGAATTTTGAGTTCCCAGATGAGGATGTCATGCTTGTTACTGATTATGAAGAACCTGAACCGGATGAAGGACCCGAATTGGGATCCCGATGGACTATGGTTTTTGATGGATCTTCTAATGCATTGGGCAATGGTGTTGGTGTTGTAATCATTTCCCCCAAGGGTTGCCATACTCCTTTCACTGCTAGACTATGCTTTGATTGTACCAATAACATGGCTGAGTATGAAGCCTGCATTTTGGGACTCAGAGCTGCTATAAACCTAAGAATCAAGTTTTTAAGCGTATACGGAGACTTGACCTTAGTAATCAGTCAGATCAAAGGAGAATGGGACACTAAACATCCGAATCTCATCCCTTATCGAGAGCGGGTGTTGACATTAATCCCATACTTTGAAAAGATTACATTCGAACATATTCCACGAGAAGAGAATCAGTTGGCAAACGCATTGGCTACCATGTCATCTATGTTCAGAGTTGGATGGGACAATGAAGCTCCCACGACCACTATTGAACGATTAGACGAACCAGCATATTGTTATGAACTTAACGCTGATGAAGTAGAAGAGAAACCTTGGTTCCACGAAGTAAAAAGATATTTAGAAGCTCAGGAATACCCTGAAGGGGCGTCCATCAACGACAGAAAATTCCTGAGGAAGTTCTCCGCTAAATTCTTTCTGAGTAATGGAGTATTATACAAACGTAATCATGATTCGACTTTGCTTCGCTGTGTGGATAAAAAGGAAGCAGAAAAGATTATGGAAGACATGCATGACGGTATTTTTGGGACTCATGCTAGTGGACATACGATGGCCAAGAAGATTCTGAGATCAGGGTATTATTGGTCTACCATGGAAGCTGATTGCCACCATCACTCCAGAACCTGTCACAAGTGCCAGATCTATGCGGATAAAGTACATGTGCCTCCTGCTCCATTGAACGTGTTGACAGCCCCTTGGCCCTTTGCAATGTGGGGCATTGATATGATCGGAGAGATTAAACCTACTGCTTCTAATGGACATCGTTTCATCCTCGTTGCTATTGATTACTTTACAAAGTGGGTAGAGGCAGCCTCATTTGCTTCTGTCACCAAGAATGTGGTGGCACGATTCATCAAGAACAATCTCATTTGTCGATACGGCATCCCTGAAAGAGTTATCACTGACAATGGCACTAATTTGAACAACAAGATGATTACTGAACTCTGCACGCAGTTCAAAATAAAACACCATAACTCTTCTCCGTACCGGCCAAAGATGAACGGCGCCGTGGAGGCTGCTAATAAGAATATTAAGAAGATTATACAAAAGATGACAGTGACGTACAAAGACTGGCATGAAATGTTACCATTTGCTCTTCATGGTTATCGCACTTCAGTACGAACTTCAACAGGGGCAACTCCTTTCTCTTTAGTCTACGGAATGGAAGCCGTCTTACCAGTGGAAGTTCAGATTCCCTCTCTAAGAATCATGAAAGAGGCAGGTTTAGACGAGGATGAATGGATTCAGACTCGACTCGATCAGATAAATTTGATTGATGAAAAGAGACTTGCGGCTGTTTGTCATGGGCAGATATATCAGAAGCGCATGACCCAGGCATTTAACAAAAAGGTCAAAAGACAGGTGTATCAAGTTGGCGATTTGGTGATCAAGCGCATCATTCTACCACAAGGTGACCCCAGAGGCAAATGGACCCCCACATACGAAGGGCCATTTGTAGTTAAGAAGGTATTCTCTGGTGGAGCCATGATACTCGCTACAATGGATGGCGAAGACTTCCCACATCCCGTGAACGCAGACATAGTTAAAAAATACTACGCATAAAAGAGACCTGCTAGGTCGACGTATCTAGACAAAAGTAAGGGCATCCTGGCGAACCAAAAGGGTTCGGGCAAAAATTAGGGATAAACATATAAAAATGTACACCCGGCAAGTCGAAAACCTGAAAAGGCGACTTGGGCAAAAAAGGGTATCCTGGTGGGCTGAAAACTTGAAAAGGCAGTCCAGGCAAAAATTAGGGATTAAAAGCGTATGACTATGTCCTGTTCTCAGACAGCTTCATCCAAGTCAATGGGACTGAACAAGCCAATCACTTCTAATCCGACAGTAGGAGATGAGATGCTTGAAGACATAATGACAGTGGCAGAATTAAAACCAATAGGACTTTTTCTTCATAACTTTTCTTTGTTGTCTCGATGATTTCCTCTTACTAGGATTTCTGTCTCCTTGTGCTCAGATTGCCTGTTTATAGGCCCTCTTTCAAAATCAATATAATTTTATTTCCAAAAAGATGCTTTTGTTTTATTTTTTCTGTTTTGTTTGCGTAAACGTCCATTGATTTAATTTGAATTAATATATGCATTTGAATATGATTGATGTTTACCAAAAATGCATGCATAAAATAGAAATAGCGATTACTATAAGACTTCAGGATCGAGGAGAAGGTCTAACCATGCTTTCCAATGAATCCGTTGCTAATTCTATTCCCCAGCAAAGCCAGTTATTCCCCAGAAGAAATTGTCATTACTAGACAAATTGGTCATCTCTTCCACCCCCAGTCAGGCTTCTGTTGAACATTTCTTCCCTCAGACAGAAATCAAATACCCCCAGCTGAGAAAGGGTCATCAATACAAATATCTCCAACCAGGATATGGGGATTTATTTTCCCCTGGCAAAATTCTCAGACACATAATTCATTCCATGCATCATTTCACATCACCTACATGCATACAATGTTCGCATTTATTTTCAAAAGCATAAAACATCTCATGCATCATGACGTGACATGAGGCTAACTTTTCTTTTCAGGTTAATTATCCTCCTGATATAGTCAAAATAAAAGGTTCATTCAGGCAGACACCTTTATTAAGTACATTCAAGATTCAGATACAACTTTCAGATATACTCCATATGAACATTCATTCTGGCTAGCATTCTGGCATCTTCCTGATGATGGCATCTTTAAGCCCATCTCAGACATTTACTGCAAATACAACTTTCTTTATCAGATACAGCCTAACGTACGGTTCATTCTGATTCAGCCCAACATATGACTTCTTCAACTACTCCAATACGGTCTAACGTACGACCCATTTGGATCTTCAAATCCTCAGATACTGCCTAGCGTACGGTACATTCCGGGGTGTAGTCTAGCGTACGACTACTTTCTTCTTCAGATACAGCCTAACGTACGGCTCATTCTGCAACTCCAATACGGTCTAACGTACGACCCATTTGGATCTTCAAATCCTCAGATACTGCCTAGCGTACGGTACATTCCGGGGTGTATTCTAGCGTATGACTACTTTCTTCTTCAGATACAGCCTAACGTACGGCTCATTCTGCAACTCCAATACGGTCTAACGTACGACCCATTTGGATCTTCAAATCCTCAGATACTGCCTAGCGTATGGTACATTCCGGGGTGTAGTCTAGCGTACGACTACCTTCTTCTTCAGATACAGCCTAACGTACGGCTCATTCTGCAACTCCAATACGGTCTAACGTACGACCCATTTGGATCTTCAACTCAGATACGATCTAGCGTACGATCCATTCTGATTCTACCTTCGTCAGATACAGCCTAACGTACGACTCATTCTGCAACTCAGATACGATCTAGCGTACGATCCATTCTGATCTTTCATCCCCAGCGACGTCACCCGCCTAATGGATAACTCATTCCGCTACTCAGATACGATCTAGCATATGGTCCATTCTGATCCTTTATCCCCAGCAGCGTATGATCCATTCTGATCTTTCATCATCAAACTTCCTGGATGGCATCTTTAAGCCCATCTCCATCAGGAATAACTTCTGATTAACAAGTGCAAATTTTTGGGGCATTCTAGTGTTCAATAATCTTCCACCTCCAGACCACGAATGGCGTACATACCATTCTAAATCTCTCGGTTCAAGAATATTGAACAGGGGCAGCTGTCATACCCCAAAATTTGCCCGTTAATATTACAAGGCATTTCTAAGGCACTCCAACTTATTTTTCAAGGCATTGATCTTAAAAGAACAAGGACCCAGCACACAGACGACAAAATCCAGAAAATGGCCTAAACTGGTTTGCTCGCTAGGCGAGCAATTCCTTCGCCTAGCGAACCCTTCGCTACGCCACTCGCCTAGCGAAGCTTGCGAATACCAGAAAATTTTGGGCTTCATTCTGAGCCCATTAGGTCATAAAAAGAGCATTATAAATACCACAACTTCAGTCAGAAAAAGGGGAGAAAAAAAAAAGGGAAGAGAAAGGAAAACACTGACAGACAGCAAACCCTGGAGGCTAACCCAGAGAATTCAGAGCAACCCTAAAGGAAACCCTGAAGGAAACTCATCTGCACCAAGGTTACCTCCGCCCAACTCAATCCGACTTGCCAATTCAAGGTTGCAATTCAATTGCAAACAGGTTTGCATTACTATTACCGCCTTATGTTCTTAACTTGCATGTGGCATTATGATTAAATTTATGAAAATATCTCAAGTTTTTGCATGTGAATTTAAGTATGTATGAATATCTTGAACGTTTAACCAAGTAATTTCTGTAATGGATGCCATAGGGTGTGAAGCTTGCTGAAATTGTACTGTTATCAAAACCAGAACCCGCAGCCGCTCGCTAGCACATCGCTAAGCGAGCATGCAACGAGTATTCGCTAAGCCTTCGCTAGGCGAGGCAGGAGCGAACGTGACAGTCGCTGACTTTTCTGTCCTGATTTTTGCTCATTTGACATGTTTTATCATAGCCATGCATTGTTTACCTGACCCTATTACTGTTGTGATTTCTTTTGTGGTGTAATTCTCTATTGCACCCTGATTTGGTATTCTGACCTGTTTGCTGAATTTTGGAAGGGTTCACATACTCCCGGAAAAGGTAGCTTGCTAGGTATTCCACTTTATTTGTGGGATACCCTTGTGGAGATTCATCCTAATTATTTAATTGATTTTAATGTGTAGATTCACCCTAATTACTTAATTGATTTTAATGTGGAAATTCATCCTAATTACCTAATTGATTATAAAATATTGCCTTTGAATATGTGATCTTGGACCCCTCTTTGTTGCCTTACGGTATTACGGTCATGTCCCGCGAATGCGGGGATACACTTAGCAAAGACCCTTCGATTAAATCATCATGTCCCTATAAAATAAATCATAGTCCCTCGGATGTTGCCTTTGAATATATGATTTTGTCCCTCGATGACCCTTCGGTGTAGCCTACGGTTAAATGATGATCGTCCCTTCGAATGCTAAGGTATCCTTACAAATGTTGCCTTCAATGACCAATCGATGACCCTACGATGACCCTTTTACACCCAAAGGATAAAACTACTTACTTCTCAATAGTAAGGACAGTTTTACCCTCATAAGGATAGGAAATGCCCATAAAGGTTTTGGGTAGGTATAACTCTTAATTGCTGACTCACAACCTAAAACATTTTTCATACCTCACACTTTGCAAAACATCTACTAGAAAATCACCACTTGGTATACATTCGTACTAGAACCATTGCCAAGTTATATTTTTCTAAACCGCTTTCAAAATTAAACGAGATAAATACTTTGTATACATTCGTACAAGAATCATTACAAAGTTAAACTCTCTTTTCAAAACATTTTTTAAGCAATTCACAAACACTTTTTCAGACAAACATAAGTGATCGAGAAATTAAGAGCCCATGGATAACCATGGATACAAAGGGTGCTAACACCTTCCCTTTGTATAATGTACCTCCCGAACCCAAAATCTAATCAAGGTCTTTCCTGTTCTTTTCCGCCTTTCCTTATTGGATAAAAGAAAAGTCGGTGGCGACTCTTGCTATCCGCGACATTTGCTTTCCAAAGCTAAAACACACAAAGTCAGTTCACCGTATGACACTCTAATTCACAACAGTTTGTGTCTTGACCACCTCATGCAAGCATCCAATAACATCTAATGGAACATATGAGTTTTACAACACTGAAGGCGCATTATCACATGAAAATTATCTCTCAGCACAATAATCATATAGAACATTATCCACATCCCCGAATGAATTCTTTATGTCTAATAATGTTAACATTTCATTTGATAAAATCAAACATACATTAATCATGCTCAACATAGTTACATATAACCATTAAATCCTATTAAACTTTTATCATATTGGATAATTAATATCTAAGTATTTTTAATACCATGTTATGCATGAAAACAGGAACAAATAACAGAAGCAGAATAATTTATGCAACATAGTTGAAGTTGCAAACAATATCGAAACAAGTTTTATAAGATCCAAACTATAACCAAGTTAAATGACATTCAACTAAGGGAAAAAATATGAAAATTGTCCATATAAAGAAACCAAGTAAACAATAATTTAAAAAATTAGAAAATTAATAAATAAAAAATGCAGGCTTTAAGTGTTTAGTACAATACCCTTCACCAAAAATAAAGAAAAGTCACGTCCAGATCTGCATCTTCTTCTTCGCTAGAAGTTTAAAGCACAATCCATGTGCATATCTCCATCTTCTTCTTCAGTTGAAATCAAAACCATAACTCATAATCATATCTCCATCTTCTTCTTTGCATAATGTGATTTTGAAAAGAAACATTGAGAAGAAGAAGAGTGTAAAGCAACAATGGAAGTAAACTGAAAAACCAGCAAAAAAATAGTGATGCTTTAAGTAAGAGGAATAAAAAGCATTAAACAGAAAATAAAGTTTGAAGTTTTGACATTAAAAGCTAGAGGTAACATTTTAGAACCGAAAATAAAGTTTGAAGCTTTTACATGAATATCTATATTAGCCATATTTGAACCGAAAATGAAATGGTTTTGAAGATTGAAGGTTGAAAAAAATGGGAAGCTTTCACATCAAAAGTTAGAGGTAACATTTATTAACATTAAAGTTTGAAGCTTTCACATTAAAAGTTAGGTTTGCAATGTTTTAACCGAAAATGAAATGGTTCTTAAGCTTTAAGGTAAATTATTGAATCGGAAATGATATTGTTCTCCATTAAACCCAAAAGTAGATTTGAAGGATAACAACACAAAGGAAGAATGAATGTATACACAAAGAAAATGAAGCTAGCAAACAAGATATACACATGAGAAGTAATAACCATGGTAATAGTTTGTTAGAATGAGAGTGAACCTTGAATCTTCACTTCTTTAGTTGCAAGGAAAGAGACAAGGTACTTATTCTTCAACTTTAGAAGATATACGAGGTTTCATACCAGTTTGATGAGAGAGACTTGAGAAGAGAAAATAAGGTGAAAAGGGAGGGAAATTTGATATAAGAGAGAGAAATGAATTCAGACCAATTGGAAAGTGTAGAAGGGAATGTTTTCAGCAACTCTAAGATAGAGGAATATGTGAATTACTAAAATCTCCTTTCATTAGGCATAAATAAAAAATATTTAAAGGGTAAATTAGGCAGAGTGGTGGCAATGAATAGTAATTGGTAGGTAGTTGATTATGCTAGATCTTCTGTTGGGGGTCTGCTGTAAAACTTGAATAAAAAAAAATGAAGATGTTGTGATGAAAGTCGTACAAAATAAATTCCAAAGCGTGTGTTTACACTAAGCTTTAGGTTTGATTTTTCCCCCATCAATTTAGGCAAATTGGATGCAAATGGGTAATCTGGCGAATCTCCTTCAGGATACTTTGGAAACCTTAACATGAATCGCACATTCACATTAAGCATATCGATCAACGATATTTTACGGAATAAATTTCTATTATTTATTCTCGTACACTAGAAAAATAAAAGAATGACTTATATATAATTTTTGGCACTTGAAATAAGTAATTTTTATAACAAGTATCTCTATTTATAGAAAAACTTGTATCAATTGATGGGGAGAAACAATATTTGAATGGTTTCAATATGGCCTTTCGTGAATAGTTATCTATCAATAACAGTATATTATTTCATGAAATGTTGTGATCGTCTAGTGGTAATAGATGTAACTCGCGTTCCCTCTTATCTAAGAGGTATTAAGTACAAATCTCGACAAGTGCAAGTTTTGGCCATTTATTTTGTTATTTCAACAATCAAATCCAAAAAAAAAGTTCAAATCAAGGATTCAAACTTGTGACATTTGAGCCAATATCAACATTCCCAACCATTAAAATACATAGCAAATTATGATAGAAATGATTCATAAAATCAACTTAATCATTATTATTTTTCAATTAAATATTTCGGAAGTTTCTCCAACAATCCCCTAGCATTTTCAAAATATATATAAATCCATTATTCAGAAAATTCCATGGTTTTAGATAAAAGTATCTTACGATTTGAACCAATACTTAGTAAGTTAAGTTTTCACTCATCCTCGAATAGATTGGTAGACAAGCTGTGAACCAATTATTCATTAGAATAAGCGTGCATAACTCACACATGAAATCTTGGTATCATTGATCGAATTATCATATGAAGTGGCACCACTTCATTCTAATATAGGTATACTATATTAGAAACACACCTATAATTATGCGTTCCAACAAACATATGGTATATGTCTATTAAGAGGAAAACATCATTCTACCATATTTATTCTTAGGGTCCAAGTACTTTTACCCATTGAGATGTATTTATTATCAAGTACTTCAATCACTCTAATAGTATACTTTCATCATTGAACTCAAGACTTAATATTAATCAAGCATGAGTTGAGTTTCCACCATCGATGATTAATTAAATATGGACTTGTTCCACATCCCTAATGATGTCTTCATTGTATTTAATTATATCCAAATATATCATTTCTTTGTCAATCATTTCGTCAAAGAATTGCAAGATTTTTCAAACTTTAATAAATTTCAAATATTCAACTTTCTAACTAATCATGTATATGATTACTTTATGTACTCCGGATAGTATTTACCATATATCATCAAACCATGACACTTTTGTCATATTAGTACGTTTATCATATACAAAATATATTATATATTCGTGATAGTTTCGATAAACTATCATCACGACACTTTTGTCATATATATAAATTTTATTTCATTATTCATTTGCTAACCTTTTTAATTTGAAGTTTTACTTCCACTAAAATATATACAAAATATATTTAATATATTTTACAACAATCTACAATCATGATCATACAAATTTGTCATGACTAACATTTATTTCATGAAGTGGGTTCAAACATGTGATTCATAAACTTCATATAAATATAACACCATAGAAATTATTTTTATTCTTTTAAAATAAACAATTTTCTTACATAACCAACATATGCATAATGAACTCTATGTGATAAATTTATGTTTCATATTTAACAATGTTCTATAATATATACAAATAAAAATCATAATACAAAATAAACAATGAATAAAACTCATTAATATTTTCTATTAAAAAAATTCATAAATATTCATCAACTTATAATAATCTAAAATATACCAAAATTACTTTTAATATCAAGATGAACAACAAATAATATTTTCATATTATGATGCACATATAATATTAAATAAATCATTCTGAATTAAATAAATTCGTGCACAAACTAAAATACAATGTAAACATGACCTTGATATTTTTAATATTTTATTTATATCATTTTATGTTACCAAAACATGCACCATAAATTCAAATTCATGATTTTTTTCCTCACCAAATCATTTCATCTAGAAATAATGCATTAATTAAAATAAGTTTGCACTAAAGAATAATATTTAATATGTAATTTACATTCAAGTATACATCATAAACCAAACTCACATACTTGAATAGTTTATAAATCATGCATATATAAATTTATTGCACATGTTAAACTTAACATATATAAATATTATTTTTAACGTATTTTACAAAGATTTAGAACATCATATAACATATATTTATTTAAAATAATTATATAGCTTAAACTATGGTTATGAATAAACAAACATGTATGTTTATCTCTCCATCAAAGTTCCAATCACAAAAAATCATAAATCAAAATTTCATAATTTAAAAATTATATAAATTAATTGTATACCTTTCACCATCATTGAAAGTTGTTATCATCTTCTTTAAAATTGCATACTTTAATATTAATTATGAATCAAAATTGAAAGTCGAACCTAAAGATTGTTAGATCTTGTGTTATGAGTTTGCTGCAAAACTTGAATAAGAAGAAGATGAAGATATTATAATGAAAGTTGCACAAAGTAAATTCTAAAGTGTGTGTTTACACTAAACTTTAGGTTTAATTCGTCCCCACTAATTTAGATAAATTGGATGCAACTGGGTAATCCGGCAAATCACCTTCAGATACTTTGGAAATCTTAAAATGAATCGCATATTCACATTAAGCATATCGATCAACGATATTTTATGGAATAAAGTTCTCTTATTTATTCTCGTGCACTAGAAAAATAAAAGAATGATTTAGATATAACTTTTGGCACTTGAAACAAGTAATTTTTGTGTCTTTTTAAGTCTAACAAGTATCTCTATTTATAGAAAAACTTGTACCAATTGATGGGGAAAAACAACATTTGAATGGTTTCAATTTCTAGCCGGTGCAACTTTTGACCATTTATTTTGCTATTTCAACAAACAAATCCAAAAATTGTTCAAATCAAGGATTATGTCCTAAATCTGTTCAATATCAATATTCTTAACCACTACATTACATAGCAAATTATAATTGAAATTATTCATAAAATCAATTTAATCATTTTTATTTTTCAATTAAATATTTTGGAAATTTCTCCAATAGATTACTTTTAAAAATATAAACTACCAAATACAATAACCTGAAATACAACGAAAAATCCAAAAGGTCCTAGAACAAATCCAATATACTATTTATTATGACATTCCCAATGTATATGGGAAAAAAGATGTTATTGACCTCCCTTATGAAAATAAATTTTGAGGAAAAAAACGTATACCCACAAAATCTAGGCTAAAAACGAATGAAGAATTTCTCCAAATTTGCGAGGAAGGATCTTTTAGTAAAAAGACTCATTAGTAAAAGTAAAAGTGTCTGGTCCCTTTTTTGGCAATACAAATGGAAAGTAATGGCTTATGGATTAAAAAACGTTCCTACAAAATTTCAAAGAATTATGAATGATATATTTAATCCATTTCAAAGTTCATTATAGTCTATATTGATGACGGCTTTGTCTTTTCTCAATCAATAGATCGACATTTTAAGCATATTCATATTTTCATTTTTTTGTTTAAGTAGTCTAATGATAATAGTCTACTTTATTAAAAATAAACAAGTAAAATATTTTGAGTTCGAAGCTGCACTCTTGCACTCATTGTCTCTATACAATTATCAAATGAGATATCTTAATGAGACTCATATTTTCATTTCTACCATCAAACAAAATGGGCGTGGTGTTTCTAAACCAAGGAAATTATCATCCTTATTCACCTAGAAGTTGAGTTTGCTTATAGAAAATATATTTTCAGTGGCACAATATTACAACAGTCGTTTTGCTACCGTTGTTATATCCCATTTTTTAGGCACATGTTTTTTTTATTAAGAAAATTTTCATCACAGTTCCTAAAAATAATCGCGGTCATAAAATTTAGACGATAAACTTTGAATCTCAGTATCAATTTTTTCCACTTTTTTCAATAAAAATAAGCGTGTGTCCTTTCAAATGTACTATTATTTAAAAATTGAAAGTATAACAGCTACGGTTGTTTCATTCAACTGTGGTTATATGTTCCATATTTCATTACAGTTGAAGCTTGCAATCATTATGAAATTATTTCCCACAAAATTAAAACATAACAGGTACTTCATTTCGTTCATAACACACAAGGGTGCCCTAGTGAACGGGACGACATCGATAGCGAAATCCTCACCATTTTCATTCATTTCTGGAAACGAAATTCTCATCCTCTTCGAATTACGGTACATTACCATTCTCTCTCTCTCTCTCTCTCTCTCTCTCTCTCTCTATCTATCTATCTATCTATCTATCTATCTATCTATCTATCTATCTATCTCTCTCTCTCTCTCTCTCTCTCTCTCTCTCTCTATATATATATATATATATATATAGATATATATATATATTATATATAGATATATATATATATATATATATATATATTATATATATATATATAATATATATATATATATATATATATATATATATATATATATATTATATATATATATATATATATATGACGCTTCTGAATGTTTATGTTCTTCTCTAGGGTTACTAGTTTCTTTTTTTATCAGATAAATAATGTTGGCTTTTGTTGTATTTCATGAATCAACATTTTCGGCACTGACATTGTCATGTGTATTATTCATGTTGCCATGTTCATGTTTTATTCAGATTTTATGAATATGCTTTAGGTTTTGGTGTTAGATATGAATATGCATATAATCATATTAGGATGTTATGTATGTAACATTAGTGTGTCATTCACATTAGTCTTTTGATATAAATTTTAGAATTTATTATGGATCATAGTTTGATGAAACCTGATAGATCAGGTTCAGTGTATGAAAAATGAGTTCTTAAATTCCTTGAATTCGCCGAATAAAATGTTTCCGACAATAATGATATCTTTTATTGTCGTTGTGTTATTTACGAGAATATCAAAAAAGTGTCAAAGAAAGAAATATTACATCACCTATATTGTGATGGAATATATCAAAATTATACAACATGGACGTGACATAGAGAAGTGGATAATAATCCAAATGTGACGTCACAAATGGATGAAGGTGATGAAGATATGAATGATCGACTAAAAGATATGATCAGTGATATTAGAGAATCGTCTTATATGAAAGCCCATGTTTATGATGCTTTATGTAGAGACAAAGATGTTCCTTTATATAAGGGGCACACCAATTTTACACAACTGCTTGTGTTGTTAAAATTGTTTAATCTGAAGACAAAAGATGGGTGGTCAGATAAAAGTTTCACATAATTGCTTGATTTGTTGAAACAAATGCTACCAGAAGATAACAATTTGTTAGATCGTTGTTATTAGGCCAAGAAGATGTTATGTCCAATGGGTTTGGAGTATGTCAAGATACATGCATGCCCTAATATATTCTTCTCCATCATTTTTTGACATTATAGTTCACTTACTTGTTCATCTAGTCAGAGAAATCAGATTTTATGGTCCAGTTTATTTAAGGTGAATGTATCCTATATAGAGATACATAAAGATTTTTAAAGGATATACGAATAATCATCATCGATCAAAAGCTTTGATTGTTGAAAGGTATATCACATAAGAAGTTGTTGAGTTTTGTTCAAACTATTTGTTGGAAACAAGTCTATTGGAATTCCAAAGTCTCGTCATGCTGACAAATTTGAAGGTAGAGGTACTCAAGGTTTAAATGTTAAGTCAATGGATCAGGACGTATTACTTGAAATACATTTCTATATAATTAATAATCTTAGTGTAGTTGAACCTTACATCTCTACTCACAAAATAGTTATAAAGAAAAAATACCCCCAAATGAATGATAGGTGGTTGTTGACACGGCATAACAATGAATTCATAAGTTAGTTTAATAAGAGGAATTCTAATTATGGTGGTGCACCTGAGACAATTAAATGATTTTCGTACATGCCAAAATTTACTATGATAACTTGGATGACATACGACATTTCCAATTATTCCTTTTATACAAAGGCAAAAGATGATCATAGTACAATACAAAATAGTGCAATTATGGTTGAGGTTGAATCCATGTATTTCTCTAGTCCGATAGATAAGAATCTTATTTTGGCAACCACCGTGTTTTATGGTATCATTGAGGAGATTTTGGAGATTGATTATGTTATTTTCAATGTGCCTTTACTTAAATGCAAGTGGATTCCCAATAACAATGGTGTACAAACTAATGAGTTAGTGAAATTCTGGTATCAGATATGAAATGTCGAAGGTAATGTCACGACACTAATATCTGAGTAATGTAAACAGGATAAAGATAGAAAATAGTAATGCAAGAGACACAAACAATTGTTAACCCAGTTCGGTCCAACTCACCTACATCTGGGGGCTACCAAGCCAGGAAGGAAATTCACTAAAATAGAATCAGTTCAAAGACTCTTTGTACACTTCAACAAGTTACAATCTTTCTCACCTAATCTCTACCCGTGCAATTTCTACCTAAGCACTCTTAGATATGAGAACCCACTCACTTCCCTACAATCACACCTGTGATTTTTAACAACAATCCCTTGAGAAAAGAAAACACTTTTCAATAACACACACTTGATTTTACTTCACAGTTTCAATCAAGTAGACACACTCTTGATCTTGCTTAACATCTTTGATCAAGAAGACACACACTTGGTCTTGCTTCATAGCTTTGATCAAGTAGACACACACTCTTTCTTAACAGCTTTAGAGTGACAAATTACAACCACAAATCAGACCAATTCAATCATTAATGGATGACTTGAATGGCTTACAAGTCTCACGACTAAACAAGACACAGTCACAAGCTCTCTCTTTAGAGTGACAAATTACAACCACAAATCAGACCAAAACAATCCTGCATGATCATGTTCTCCATTTGAACTCCAGCAGGTACACATCATCAGATGCCATGTCATTATGACATTCTGAAATAATCCTGCATGATCATGTTCTTGAACTCCAGCAGGTACATAGGATATCTTATGTGAAGACATCACACACAACATCTTGTGAACACTCTTTGTTTTACCAAAATTTCTGCCAACACTTAGAACCAACAAACTCCCCCTTTGGCAAATTTTGGCTACAACATATATCTGTCCTTTTTGTTCGCAAGAAAACTATCAGCAGTTAAACAACAGTTTAAATAGCAGCAGAAGCAAACACAATTACTAGCTATAGCTACTAGTAATACACACATGCACAAGGGTATTTCTCCTCCCCCTAAATCTGTGCAACACAAACAGAATTACTAGTTATGGATGCAACTAGTAAGACACACAAATGCACAAGGGTTCTACTTCTCCCCCTAAATTTGTGCAATCTCCTTTAATAATAACAGCACCTGTAACCACAACACCTGTAACAATCAGAATGTCATTCTGACATCTGCTTCAACATCAACACCTGTGCACCACATCAGACATCACCCGTGACATCTGTAAACAGAACAGCATTCTGTTTTACAACAAACACATTTCCTTCAATAATAGTTGTTCATTTGTTCAGCTACATACATCTCCTCATAACTCCACATCTTTAATTGCCTCCACATCAACACTTCTCCCCCTTTTTAGTCAAAATTGACCAAAGGTAACCAATTAGACAAAATAAATGTCAATTAGCCTAGCAGAGAATGTCACCATAGATGTCATAACATATAACATGTTAAAACATAATTGTTCAGGAGATATATACCAACATTATACACAGCTGTGATAGCTGAGATAATGAACAAATCCATGGAACACATTAAGAGCCCAAAATATTACAAAAAGACATCAATAAGGACTGCCACAAATTACACATATTTCCAAAAAAACAATAAAAACTTCAGCATCCAAACAGCAGGGGGGAACAACTTCCATAACATCAGCCACAACAATCTTCAAAACAACCAACCAAAAACAGTCTTCATCACAGCACACACATCACAGTCTTCACCACAACAGTCTCCATACCAGTCTTCAACACAAGTGGGGAACCATTAATCAGAGGAAGAAGTATCATCTTCACCTTCAGAGCCTTCAGAGCTGCCACTAGATTGAGCATTTGACCTCTCACTTGAGGTATTGTCTTCTGAATCTTTGGTATCACCAGCCTTCTCCATTTCTTCCTTTTCTAGGCTGCTAATAAGAACCTTCAAAGCCTCTTTTCTTGCCTTGGCCACCCTTATACCATTATCCAGTTCCTTGCAGGTTTCCTTCAACTGGTTAATTAAACTCCCTTGAGATGCAGGCTCCTTTCTGGCAGATGTCGTGACAACATCATTGACATGACTTCCCTCAAACAGTTTGTAATGAATGGATAGTGGGGGCTTTCTTCTGCTTGGAATGTCACTTGTATTAAGAATGCCTGGTTGTTGGCTCAAGATAATACCACAAATGATGGATGGGAAGACAATGGGCAGCTTCACTGCATTTGTGGAAGCATGTCTGATAGTTTGATCAAACATAAACTTTCCAAAGTCAAAGTCTATCCTGGTTCCAATAGCATGAATGATTATTCCAAGACCAATGGAGATGGTAGAGATATGATTAGTAGGCACCCAGTTGGCTGAACCAATCTTGTGTAAGATGGCATACTTGACAGTTAGCTTGCCAGCTGATAGGTGATTCCTACTAGGCCATTCCTTAACTTGGCCAGCTGTAATAGTCCTACAGACTTCATTGTCTGTAGTCTCTAAATCCACTCCTCCATCAGTTCCTCTTCCTAGGAACTTGTTGATTATGGTAGGGGAGAATCTCACACATCTACCTCTTACAAACACCTTGCAGAATTCCCTGCTGCTCCTTTCAGAAATATCCTCAGGGATATTCACAACAAATTCTTTTACCAACCCCTCATAACATTGGGGTAAACCAGTAACTGTTTTCATAAGACCAGCATCCTTAATTAACTCCATGACTTCCTTCACCTCAACAGCCTCTTTGCCCAGCTCTCTTTCAACCGCTACCCTCCTCTCAATGACAAACTTCCATTTTGCAGGACCATCTTCTAAATGAAAAGAGATGTTATCTAAGTGCACAGCAGCAGCTTTTCCTGGAGACTTCTTAACAACCTGCTTTTTAGCAGGGAAGATGTCTGGGACATCATCTTCGACATCCTCATCAGAGTCAGAACTCTCTCTTTATTTCCTCTTCCTAACCTCAATTTTACTCCAAGATTTGGAGGGTCCTACACCAACAACCTTTTTCACTCTTCTTGTTGTTCTCATTTCAGCCACACTCTTCCCTTTTCTGGTCCTCAGTTTCTTTGTTACGCTTGGTTTCACCAGATGAACCAAGATGTCATCTTCTTCCTCAGAACTTTCTTCCTCAATGATATCCTCAACAGTTTCATGAAACACACTTGCTGGTTTCTTGCTAGGTAGGGTTTTACCTAGAGAACATAATCCCTCTGCAGCCACTTCCTTTTCTGATCTAGATGAGTCATCATCTTTCTCAGCTTGGGGTTCCTCCTCAGGTGAGGGGTCCCTTCTGGACAGAGGGGTAGAAACACCCTTGACTGCATGCCCTTCACTTAGAATCCTAGTAACTAGGTTCCTAATGGCACGATCAATATAATGCATGTCATTTGGAAGAGGAGATTTATCAGGGATATTACCTTGCTTACTTCCATCCATGGAAGAGGGGCCTGGGGCGTCACCTAGTATCACACAGAGAGGAGTAACGTCCAACACTTCTTCATCTAGAAACTCCATGGAGAGAGTCTTTGCATGATGAGAGGGTTTTGACCCAGAGGGTGATGGATGTTGAGACATGTTGTTGAACTTTTGAAATAAATTTCTTTGCCCTAGCAGAGGTTTTCTGAGTAGTTTGATGAAGATGGAAAGAGTTATGTTCAGGTAGCGTGTCCAAATGGCATAGATACTATTTCTAATGCTAGGGAATGATTCATCATTAATGTGGCTCTTTCTTTTAATTGGGCAGACAATATTTTGGTTACCTTTTCCAGTCCACATTAATTGCCATAATTTCTCAAGAATCCAAATCCCTAATTTCCCTCTTACATATTCAAATTGATTATCACTCAAATCCCTTGCAAACTTGTCAGCTGATTGCATTTCATGCTTTAGAGCTATGAGTTTGTCTTCCACAAATTTTCTAATGGAGTGATGACAGCAAATAATGTGCTTGGTCCAACTATGCTGAATAGAATTTTTGGACATAGTTGTAGCATTCAGGTTGTCATAATACAATGTCATGACATCGTGTGTGACATTGTATGGAATCATCAGTAGTTTCAACCAACCCTGTTGAGAACAACTGCTACCATCTGCTATATCTTCAGCATAAGCACCGTTTTCATCTCTCAATTGTGTAGGAGCAGGTGTCCTTTCACTCTCCATCTCAATCTTCTCAACATTGCTCTTGGCACTTTTGCTTTGAGATAGATAATTAGATACATAGGCCCTTCTATTTGCTTGACTTGTAGCCCAAGTCTAACAAAGCTCTTTCCAACTTCATACTGCATATGACTAGTAACATGTTCACCCATCTGATCCAACCTCCTAACTATTTGAGCCATCATGAGCTTTTCTTCTTTGAAAGTGATGTTAAGTATGAGCTCCTGGTGTGACATCCTTGTCTGACATTTCCCACAGACTTGTCTTTCATCACTCTTGAGAGTCCCTCTAACAGATATACTCATCTTCATTCCTTTGACATAGGTACACTTTGAGGAATAACCAATTTGAGAGTTCCACATGTAACAGTTGTCTTTGGTCCTGATTCCTTTCATGATCACTTCACTGTCTTTGCTAGTAATCAGACATTCAATTTTGGTGAAGTTAAGATTTAGACCTTGATCACATAGTTGACTGATGCTTATTAGATTTGCAGTCAAGCCCTTAACCAGTAGGACCTTGTCCAGTTTAGGCACTCTAGAGCAATCAAGCTTGCCTATCCCCTTGATTTCACCCTTTGCTCCATCACCAAAGGTTACATAGCTTATGGCATGAGGATGAAGTCCAATTATCAGGTCTTTGTTTCCAATCATGTGTCTGGAACATCCACTATCAAAATACCACTCTTCTTTGGCTGAGACTCTGAGGGAAATGTGAGTTATTAGACTTGTAACATTAGTTTTAGGAACCCATTGCTTCTTATTGACAGGCATGTGTTGTTTGGGTCTAGGTTGATAGTGAGTCTGATGATGAACAGGGATAGAATAACCATACAACTTATAGCAGAAGGGCTTCAGGTGACCAAATTTCCCATAGTAATGGCAACTCCATCTTTGGTATTTCCCTTTCTGCTGTCTTCTCTTCTGATGTTGTGACATATGATGTGACATCACAGGTTTGCTTTTACTATGGCTGCACTTTGGTTTGGCTTGAGGTTTTCAACCAGTGTAACTGCACTCAGGCTTAGATTCATTATACCCAATGCCATATTTATCTCCTGTTATTTGTCCAGTTTGGAGAATCTTGTCTAGGGAGTCAGATCCATTGTTTAACATTCTTACATACTTGTTCATCTCTTCTAGTTTAGAATTCAAGAACATAACTTCCGTTTTTAACTTGGAGATGGTTTCCACATGGTCTGCCTTCTCATTCTCCAGTTGTACTATCTTCTGGCTTTCAACTTATTGACTTTCATCTATCCTGACCTTCAGAACCACTGCTTCTGTTTTTAACTTGGAGATGGTTTCCAAGTGTTCTACCTTCTCATTCTCAAGTTGAGTAATTTCTTTCTTCCGGCTCTCAACCTATTTACACAACTCTACACTTTTGTGACACAGCTTTCTGTAGGTAGTGGCCAACTCTTCAAAGGTAACTTCATCATCACTTGAGTCTTCATCAGAACCCCATCTTCCAGTCAAGGCAGTTACTAGATTTGCAAATTCTTTTGTTTCACTCTCATCAGACCAAGTGACATCAAGACTCATCTTCTGCTTCTTGAGGTAGGTTCCACATTCAGTCCTAATGTGTCCATACCCATTACATTCATAGCACTGAACTTCTTTTCCTTCTTTGGGCTTCCCATCATTGTTGGATTTACTGATGTCAGATGAGATGTTCTTGACATTAGCCTTAGATCTTACATCCATCTTTTTCAACAGTCTGTTGAGCTGTCTTCCCAGCATTGCTACTTCATTGGCCAAATCTTTATCACCATCCTGACTATTTTCTTCTTCTGTGTTTGACATGAAGGCCATGCTTTTGGTTTCCTTTTCAGAACCATCATTCAATCCCATCTCAAATGTCTGGAGGGAACCAATTAGCTCATCAACCCTCATGTTGGAGATATCTTGAGACTCTTCAATGGCAGTCACCTTCATAGCAAATCTATTAGGGAGTGACCTGAGTATTGTTCTTACTAATTTTTCATCTGACATCTTCTCTCCCAGGGCTCCTGAGGCATTAGAAATTTCAAGGATACTCATATGAAATTCATGAATATTTTCATCTTCCTTCATCCTTAAATTTTCAAACTTGGAGGTGAGCAGCTATAGTCTAGACATCTTTACTCTAGAGGTGCCTTCATGAGTAGTCTTGAGAATGTCTCAAGCATCTTTAGCCACTTCACATTTATTAACCAACCTGAAAATATTCTTGTCTACTCCATTGAATATTGCATTCAATGCTTTGGAATTTCCAAGGGCTAGATCATCCTCCTCCTTGGACCATTGTTCTTCAGGTTTCTTATCAGTTGTGGCCTCTCCTTCTTTAGTAATAAAAGGATGTACCCATCCTTTTAACACAGCCTTCCAAGCCTTGTTGTCAAGAGATTTTAGGAAAGCTACCATTCGAGGTTTCCAATAGTCATAGTTAGATCCATCCAAAATTGGTGGCCTGTGAACAGATCCTCCATCTCTCTCCATTGTACCAGAAAGTATTGTCCCTAGATCTCACCCAGAACCAGAGCAGGATGCCTACTCTGATACCAATTGAAATTCTGGTATCAGATATGAGATGTCGAAGGTAATGTCACGACACTAATATCTAAGTAAGGAAAACAGGATAAAGATAGAAAATAGTAATGCAAGAGACACAAGCAATTGTTAACCCAGTTCGGTCTAACTCACCTACATTTGGGGGCTACCAAGCCAGGAAGGAAATTCACTAAAATAGAATCAGTTCAAAGACTCTTCGTACAATTCAACAAGTTACAGTCTTTCTCACCTAATCTCTACCCGTGCAATTTCTACCTAAGCACTCTTAGATATGAGAACCCACTCACTTCCCTACAATCACACCTGTGATTTTAAACAACAATCCCTTGAGAAAAGAAAACACTTTTCAATAACACACACTTGATTTTACTTCACAGTTTCAATCAAGTAGACACACTCTTGATCTTGCTTAACAACTTTGATCAAGAGACACCCACTTGATCTTGCTTCACATTTTTGATCAAGTAGACACACACTCTTTCTTAACAACTTTAGAGTGACAAATTACAATCACAAATCAGACCAATTCAATCATCAATGGATGACTTGAATGGCTTACAAGTCTCACGACTAAACAAGACACAAACCCTAGCTCTCTTTATATTTCGCTCAGTATTAGTTGTGTATCAAATCAGGTTTTCCATGTCCTATTTATAGAAGCATTCAGTTGGGCTTGGACATCTTGAAAACCCTAAATCTATTTTCCAATTAAATCTTCTCATGACAGCTGGTTAGATCTCCTTGGAAAATAAGTAAATCAAGTTGTAATCAATGATTGAATGCGCCTGCAAATCAGATCTTCAATCATACATAAATTGCCATTAATTGTGCAATCACAAAACACTAGACATTCACACTGAATATTCTGTGTACAGGATGTCATGACACCGGGTCTGACATCCTGGAACAATCCTGCATTATTCCATAATTCCTTTTATAACTTCCAACATGTACAAGCATATCAGATGTCATGACATCGTGTATGACATCCTGAAACAATCCTGCATGATCATGTTCTCCATTTGAACTCCAGCAGGTACACATCATCAGATGCCATGTCATTATGACATTCTGAAACAATCCTGCATGATCATGTTCTTGAACTCCAGCAGGTACATATGATATCTTATGTGAAGACATCACACACAACATCTTTTGAACACTCTTTGTTTTACCAAAATTGCTGCCAACACTTAGAACCAACAATTAGGATTCACACGGGTTGACATTGGAAAGGCAACTTATAACACCGAACCATTCATCATAGCTACTCAAGCAAAACAAGTCTTTTATGTGACTGACCATGTAGACTTATCAAGGAGATGGTCAATTGTTCTCAAATAAAAACACATTCCTCATAGTGATGATGAAAGTTTTGATATTCCTTATACTCCTTCTTATGCAACACAATTGCCTACTTCATATGAAGAAGTTGATAGAGATGATGTACATGTTATTCGTAACGATCATCAATAAGACATTAGAAAATTAACAAGTATTTTATATTCTTCATTCATAATTTATTGTATGTTATAATTTTTAATGATGTTATTTTCTAACAAGTATTATTATTTGAAATTATATGTGATTAAAGTCAAGACACCAAGAGACAAGACACAAAGACAACAAGATAGTATTATTTGATGTAATGATGTGTACATTGTAGGTTGTTTTGTACCATTTTAGTTTTGATGTAATATACAATTTTTGGTTCCTAATGG